>NW_022595244.1:7117893-7148850 GCF_009176505.1 Sitodiplosis mosellana
AATTGGCCCATATCAAATGCACTGGAACGGCGTCCACTAAGAAGGGTGCCAAGCAAATTGCAGCTCAATCGATGTTATCGTTTGTGCAAAATATTTCGCAGAATGAGAATCAACAGCAATTGGCCACTGTGGATGCTGAACCAGCGGAAAAAACATTCCGCACGTATCGCGAATTGAAAAAGTCTGATATCAAACCGATTTCGATTCGAATACGCGATCGTAATAATTACTTTATGAGATTGCCGGGCGAAGATCGTCAAGCCGTTTATGAAATACTGAAAAGTGATGGTGCAACAATTGGCACCAACAAAGATAAAGTGGATTTGATTTGTAAAACTCTGAAAATTCGGTACGATATCAAAGAGATTCCGGATCATCCACAGAAACATAAGTTTTTCGTGCTACTTGACGACTACGATTGCGTTATTGTTGGCAAAGAGCCCTACTTATACGATCGCATTATTGAATACTTCAAAATTATGATGAATTTTATCAATATCTACTAATTTATTTGTCCAAAGAATCTTCATATATATATATATATTGTTCGCTTAATTTGTTTAAAAATCGATTTGTTCGCATGTATCCATCATTATATTCCAATCTGCCTTTATGCATATACATATTTGATTTCATAAATAAAGAGAATGAAAAGATTGAATAATAAATAAAGAAAGTAAATTTTGCATTTGTATCAGTGTGTGAGTGATTGCAAGCCATTGACCAGTTTAAGTTTGACAGAAACGAGCACTGCACACTTTGACAGTTTGCCTTGCTATGAATTGACAGCAGAGAGCGCAATACAAACATTTCGTTGTGAAATTCAGTCGATTCGGAGCGGAACTTGGATTCGGAATGTTTGTCGGCTTTTAAATTGACTGCGAATTTAAATTTTTAAATCACTTTTCACTAAACTCGGTTGAACCATTCGAAATATTGAAAATTCATGTCGTGAAAATGTCCAAACACAAACCATGTCATCCACTGAAGCACCGATGAAGCGAAAACTGGGCTCGACGGAAAAAACACCGGTAACTGTATTACAAGAATTGTGCGTGCAAGAAAATGAGCTTGTGGTATTCGAATATGTTCCGCATGAAACCGATTCGACAATGTTTTCCTGCCTCGTAGCCGCTTTTGATTTGGTTTCTAGCGGCTCGGGCCGATCGAAAAAAGAAGCAAAACATGAAGCCAGTGAACATCTAATGGGTTAGTACTATTGAGACATTTTCCTAGATGACAGTCTATTTTTACATTTTTTTTTCTTCAATATTTCTTGTTATTTGAATACAGCTCAGCTAGCAAAAATGGATCGATTCAAACAGAAGCTGCAAAAAGTGCCAGAAACACCGCGTCCAATATCGGACAGTGATGCAATCGCAGTTTTGCTTGAAATTTGTGTGCAACGAAATTTTCCAATGCCAACGTAAGACTCTTCTTTGGTTTAATGTGGATTTCAAACAGATACATATTCAATTGACACGCTTTTTAGGTTTGAATTGATGCAATCAGGTGGCGAACCACATCCCCCGATGTTTACTTACGTCTGTCAAGTGTCGAAAATCAAGCGCACCGGCACATTTTCAACCAAAAAGGGTGCCAGACAAATTGCTGCCCGTGAAGTGCTTGAGATCGTGCAAAATTGTGTACAAAACGAGGAAAAAAAACTAATTGCCACCATCGATGCGGAACCACCAGAGAAAGTATTCCGTGCATATCGTGAGCTCAAAGAAATTCCGGCTAAACCAAAGGCCCATCGATTGCGTGACCGACACAATTTCTTCCTACGTTTACCTGAAGCCGATCGTAATGCTGCTAAAAAGATTTTGATGGATGATTTTTCTGTTATCTACGGCACGGCCAAGGACCGTGTTGGCCTGGTATGCTCTGCCCTCAAACATGAATACAAAGTCATCGATATTCCGAACCATCGACAACAGTTCAAGGCTTTCTATTTACTTGACGATTATGACTGTCTTATCACGGCCAAAGAAGAAGACTTGTACGACCGCGTCATTGCTTACCTCAAAACGATGCTAGATCTTCAATAGTTATAAGTGAAATTGTCTCGAAAAATGTTATTATTGACCAAATTCTGTAAATTTTGATATCAATATTACGCGTTCAAATCTAGAATTTTCATTCCAGTTCAGTTCAGTTGTTTCCATCGTTTTGGAATATTCATATATTTCGTATTTTACATATAGTTTCGCATATGTAGTTATACTATTCAAATAAATATGTTTTTTATTGGAAAATCCTACATACATGAAATGCCATTTGTTTGAATACGCACTAGTGGTGCTTGTTCAAACGTGCGTTGAGTGTGTTTTGAACGCGTTGCGTTTATACAACGACGAGTGAGATTTATCTGATAAATCCATCGCATAAATTTATTTAGTGCAAATGAATTCCGCTCAAAATAAACTCTGGTTTTGTTCATTGCATGTTCTGGGAGAAATCGAAGCAACTCTTGTCTGGTGTGTGTTCTGATGTTTATTATTTTCCCTCACTGACCTGCTTCAATGCAAGATAGTATGAGACTGAAGAGCGTATCAACTGTAAAGCAATAGACGGAATTCGTTTGTTTTTTTTGTGAACAAGATTTCCATAACATCACTCACCTTTGGGAATGTTTCCAAAGAGGTGGTGAAGATATATCCACTGAATTCGAAAGGAATTTGGCTTTAACGAATGATTGGTGCGATCAGTTTTTGTTGTTGCAAAGGCAAAGAATACCAGCGAGTATTGTAGATTATATTTGCCATGTCAGCTGTTTTGACGGTTATTTTGGTTGCAAAGTAACACGTTAAATAAACCAGGAGGAGTTGAAAGAACAAGACATACATGCGCATCACAAACTCGACAGATAGATTTTGTACGCTTTCCTCAAATGATCGAATCGCCAATACCACATACGTCACAAATATCGAAAATTGAACAAATTGCGGACCAGACATCAAGGTCCTCGCAGATTTCATAATGCTGCGAACAGAAATTTTTTGAGTTTAGTTATACTCAAAGTGAAATATAAATAAAAATAATTCTATCATTTACCCCCAAAATATCGGAATGCAGTTGAATAAGATTATTAAGAGTGCTCTGGGTGATAGACTCTTTTTGATGATTCTCCTCGGTTACGGATGCGTCAAGCTTCGATGCAACTGTACTGAAATCGGCGAACAATGCACCAATGTACGTACACATTCCGACGAAGTATGCACAAAAAGTTGAAAACATTGCTAAATATGCTAGTAAATATGCTGCTGATGCCAGCAGTTGAACTACAAAAGCCAATACAAATTCAGGCGGATCGTCTTCATTGGTGAAAATCCTAGAGATAATAAATTAAGACCAATCTAATCATTCAACGATCGCACCAAGACGAAGAATAAAATACTTTGTTGTCAATGGCGATCGGCGAAACTCCGATCCAGGAAAACCAAAGGTTAAAATTTGTGGTCCAAAAAAGGAGACTATACTTGATGAGCATAACCTCAACAGGTATGAGCAGAAAATGTTATTAATTTTTTCCGTCTTTTGGTAAATATTGAACGCGTCGGGAGATGAATCACATCCTTAGAATAGAGACATTTGAAATAAATACAAAGTTGTCTACTGTTTGGAGAATCAATGCATATGTCTTACTTTGATTGATCAAAAGCTGTAGACGGTCCATTAGATCAATAAGAAGATCTCTCTTTGCTATTAAACATATCAAAATCAGTTGTATTTGTACTGTACCTGCGGTTATATTTAGAGGCCAAATTATTGCCGTTAAATCGAAGTTATTGTCGAAACAGAACCAAAAACATGGTATCAATATCAAATTAATTGGCAACAAGTATATGTAATAAAATTGCCAATCTGAAACTTCATAAAGGCCGAGATAAATGCCATTTTTATTGGTTAGATTAAGAAATTTTAACATCGTACAACACTCTCTCAAAACAACAAAGTTTTAATACTCTTTATTTGGAAAAATCTTTCTTGTTTAAAGCGAAAAACCATGCAAACCATCCATGTTGTGGAAAAAATACAAGGAAAAACTAAAACAATAGACAAAATTCATTCAATTGTTTTTTAATCATTTTGAAAATGTTTTTAGTGCTTTTTTTGAGCCATATTCAATCGCTTTGAACACACCGGCTGTGGGAATATTTTTTAATGTTTGTCTAATGCTGTTATCTCGATTGATAGCCCTGATGGCTGATTTAACTCCACTGCCAAAATCAGGCTTATGAGCTAACTCTGGCAATGACTCATTTAACAATTCTTGAATTCGCTTTGGTAATGCTTGTAAGTGCTCAAGTACAGAATCATATGATTTCGTCTGTTGAATTCTCGTATCGCACACTTTTGATAGGTCAGGCACATGAATGCAATGTAACATATTCTGCAGATATGGTTTGTACAATTTGAGAAATGCATCTAGTTGCGGTTCAACGAGGTTTTTCACTTTGTCTTTTTTCTCGCCGAAAAACATTCGAAAGTCACCGTCATAGCTAATATTAGCAACTGTATGAAATAATTCCAAATAGGTAAATCGCTCGGGCAATTGCAAGAGTGCAGTGTGTAGAGCATTTTCAAAATTCTTTGCCATATCGTTCCTCAGTTCGGCATTCGGTTCGATTAGTGTTTTGACTGGCTTATGCAATCGGCCAGCAACGTATAAATGAGACCAATGGCACAAATCGTCACTGAGGTCCTGCGTTCGAATCACACCATATTTTATTGTGGTGTGTTTGTCAATTGGTATTAAGGTGTTACCTAAAATGTTTACAAAATAAACATAAAAATCGATTTTTGCATCAATCAGAAGGAATCCAATGAAGCCACAAGTTCTTACAGTAGACACCAGCTGCATATCGTTGATATTCTCCAATTATTTTGGAACCCAAAAGCCGCATCCACGAATAATCATGGGGATTTCTCTCCAAATTTCGTTTATGCCATTCAAATGCATCGTCTACGCACAGCACCAAATCAATCATTGCATCTTTCTGCGCTTTGTCATTGTAACCCGTTTGCTTTTTCACACCAGATCCATATGCAAAGCAGTATGTTAATTTTCCCGGAAATCTCTGCAAAATTCGCTGTGTCAATGAGTTTGACAACATTTTCCCCCACTGAATTGAATTCAGTCAACATAAATGGAAATATGCCGCTTCACTTGGTACATTTGATCGACGAGTGATTTTGAATTGATTTGGGCGTCTAGAATAAGAATAAAGCGTAGATGGAATATTTTTATATTTTGTTAAATTGGAATATTTAAATTAAACTTACCAACAGACCATTCTCAAAACCAACGAAAAATATAACCTAAGTCGTGTGTTGTCACTTTTGATTTGACATTTTACTGTATCTGTCAGTGCCAACGGTTTGTGAGTATTTACGAAAGGGAGACACACTGTGCCGCTTCAGTAGCTTTTCAGTTGTTCAAGATGAAGCCGAAATTTCCTTGTTGTGAAATCAACAAAAAGGCATCAAAGTGGGAACCACAAAAAACCGTGGAATGTGCTCACTGTGAATGCGTTTTCGAAAAAAACGAGCAATTAGATGACCACATTCACGAAATCCACGATGTACAGTTCACTGGCAAACGACAATTAGTGTGCTGTGAGCAGAACGAGTACAAACGAATGAAAAAGAAGTACGAATCACGAATGCCATTATTGTGAATGTGAGTTCCAGAAGAAGTATCAATTGGTGAATCATATGAAGAATGTTCACCAATGTCCAAAATGTCGTCAAATTGTGCTAACCGAGGAGGTTCGAGCCGAACACGAAATCAAACACGAGGAAGAGCAGCGCAAAAAAGAAGAATTGAAGAAAAAGCAGGAGGAAAGAGACGAAGATCTTGTGTTGAATTATGTGAAAACAAACAAGCTTGATGAATATCAACCCGAACCAGATTATAAGCCAAACATCGATTACATCATTGCATGCGGTCTCAATATAGAAGAAATATCGAGATTTGTGAAAAAATTTGATGTCAAAAACATCTTAGCTAGCATCGTTGCCTATTTTGATTTTGACGCTTTTACGTGCGAAGAAATCACCTACTTATTGGAAAACGGTGCAGTGAGAGTTGAGGATGTTGCTTGGTTTCTAGACTTTTTTTCACTTTCATCAAGCAATCATAAAATTCTGTCGGAGTTGGTGGCGTATTTTTTGGACAAAGGCTACAAAATCGAACGAGAATGGGTTGCCAAGGCAATTGATGACGATGCACTAATGGAACGCATAAAACAGAAATACACATACACTTTTGATGAAATATATGGGGCACTTGAAGTGAATCCACTTGACAATCAACTTGATCGCGATGAATTCTACGTGCAAGTTCATAAACACTTTCCCAATCCTGACTTCAAAGATCCGTTTGCCAATCCGTTCATCGATTTCGAAACTATTCTGACCGAACATGTCCATGACCATCTACATAACCGATATTTTTATGACGAAGCGCGTGATAAACTATCCATTGTTGTCGGTTATGAACCCAATCGGCGTGAAATTTCATTGGGCAGCTGTAAAGAAATGTTGAACATGAATTTACAAGATTTGATACAACAATACAACAAGGCAACAGAAGGATACGACTATACTAATGATCAACTCAGCAAGCTGTTTGATAAACGTGAACAAAAACTTGACTATGCAAAAACAAAGAAGGAAAGAGAAGATATTCTAGAGGAATACTTCTATAAAATTGATAAAGATGCTCTATTGGAACGGAATTATATGGCGAATGAGGTGTCGAAGCTGTATTTTGTCATTGCACAAAAGTGAATCACAACATTTCAATTATTGGTAAGTTTTAAACATTGTCTTCCCCCTTTTTCGAAATGTTATCAAATTTTAATTCCTTGTCGTTGGCCAATTATATTTTCAGAAGCCAAAAAAGCAGCCAAGAAGCATAATACCGTAAGAGGAGAGTCTTTTGGATGGTGCGCAAATCGATGCCGTATTAGTTTAAGTACAGTCTACTAAAGAATAATAAACCAAATGTCCAGCTTGAATCTGAATAAGCTCCTACAAAGAAAATGAACCAAACCCATTTGGATTCTTCTCTAACGAAATGATAGCACAAAAACGTTTCTATTTACTTTTCTTTTTTGTCATAAAAGTACCATTAAGATCGTTAAGAATTTTCATTCGCTATTCATTATTCTTTATTTTTATTTTCTAAGATCACAAGCCTATATACAAAACAAAACAATATCAAAACCGATAAAGTATTACTCGTGAAGTAAAAAATAAAATATGATGAAATAAAATAAATTATGGAGGAAAGGATGTCTCTGCAAGCAGTTGCTCCTATTCCTTTGTGTAGACCAAAAATGCATTTTTATTGTAAAAACATTCCCATCCCTTGGTGGCCGAAGTTAACGCTACAGACTTATTGGGTGTTTTGGATTGAATCGTCTATCGTGAATTTTAAGCAGTTTAATCGAAATCACGGCAATAATAAGGTAAATAACATGCATAAAATGAAATCCAACTACTTGAATTTCAAAGAAAAATACTAAAAAAACAATAACAATTGGAATAAACATTGACATTTCATATTGAAGAGTCGAATAAGCTGATTACAAACGGATTCTATTCTTGCTATTCTGGTTTATTTGAATACCTCTACTCATATCATATGTTTTGAATACAGATGGAAAAAATGTCACAAATGTAAACAGTGTTAGCCGATACATCATTTTCGAACTCAGTTCATTTTGACGTTTCTCTGTGAGTGCCTTCCAGTGACATAATCTGACGTTGACTCACTGTGTTTACGGTGTGAAATTCATTGTTCAATCGGCAAAGTTGCGGAACGTTTCATTTCGACGCAATATTTTTCATTAATTTATAAATTTATTTATTGAGCTCATAAACAAGCCGAAAGTATCAATTATGCCACATCCATTGGGTTCGTCGGAAAAAACACCGGTCGCTGCATTGCATGAGTTTTGTGTACAGAACGATGAGGTGTTGATGTTTGATGAAAATGTGCAACATAAGACCGATCTCAAAATGTTCTCTTGCATTGCAACTGCGTTCGATTTGTATGCCAGAGGCTCGGGCCGATCGAAAAAAGAAGCCAAACATGATGCTAGCGCAAAATTAATTGGTAAGCAACTTTGACGATACGAGTAAATAAGCCAGTATTTTTGGTTGAAAAATCAGAAAATGAATTAGCAATTGTTTTTAATGTTTCGTAACTTCCTCTTTATTATAGCTAAGCTGAAAAGTCTGGATCGATTCAAACATACATTTCAAAAAGTACCGATAACACCACGACCAACATCCGACAGTGATGCCGTCATGGCTTTACGTGACATCTGTGTCCAGCGAAATTGGCCACTTCCGACGTATGATTCATTGGTATTAATTCACATTTCGAATGGATTCTCACATTGTCACTTTCTTTTTTTAGATTTCATTAGATGCAATCATGTGGACAGCCCCATGCGCCGATATTTACGTACGTTTGCCAAATAGCAAGTATCAAACGCACCGGCACATTTTCAACGAAAAAAGGTGCAAAGCAAATCGCTACTCGCGCAGTGATCGACGTCGTACAGAATTTTGGACTAAATGAGGAACAAATGCAAGTTGCGACTGTTGTTGATGCTGAACAAAAGGAAAGGGGCGCCGTTGATGCTGAACCATTGCCCACATACAATGAACTCAAAGAATCACAGGCAAAACTGTGGACGCCACGAATACGCGATCGACACAACTATTTTCTTCAGCTACCCAAAGACGACCGAAATGAAGCCGAAAAGATTTTGATGGATGATTCATCTACCATCTATGGCACCAGCAAAAACAAGGTTGATCTGATATGCGCTGCTCTCAAACTCAAATACAACGTCATCGATATTCCGAACCATCAACAAGAGTTCAAGGTTTTCTACTTGCATGGCAATCATGACTGTGTTATTGCGGCCAAAGAAACAGACGTGTACGACCGCGTCATTGATCATTTCAAAACAATGCTGAACCTTCAGAAATTTTGAACAATCATCTTTCAAAGGGAGTCTATTTATACGTCTATCTATTTTGGTTGAGCAAAAAATGTTGCTTTTTATGAATATGACTGAAATCTACAGTTTTAGATGTTAATATCGAAATACATTTAGATTAAGTCATTTCAGTAATGATATCCGAAAGTCGGAACTAAATTCTCGGGACTTTCACTAAATTCATTCATTTATGCAACTTTGGAGCAATAAATTACTTTCAATGTAAATTGTATTGTTTTTAAATTCCAAACAAATTCTCTGCTACACTAAAGAAATAAACCATTTGCACGATGCCAAAAAGCGGTGCGATGACCATCATGCGACAAAGGCCACCTAAATGTGCACAATTTATAATTAATATCAATCAAATCATTAAAATGTTCACATTTTGGAAAATTTTTGACTTACCCTTGAAAAATGCTGTCGGTGCTTCGTACCTCAGTGTCTTCCTGCAACCCAAATCAATTGACATAAACACTTGACGCAGATTTTATTCAAAAAGTTTCAACCTACCTCATACAATCTATGATTCCATTGTACTGTATTTCCCCTTCAGCTCTATTAAGTATTTGAAGTCTGGTTTTGACCACATCAAATGGCGTTACGCTTAATGCAGCCAATGAACCTGCGGCACAACCAGACGCAAACGATACGAAAAATGCGGCATCGTTACTGCGGTTACTTTTTCGCGGTCCAAATTGATTTAATGTGGCAAACAATGGGAAATAAATGATTGAGAAAAAGATATCTCTACAAGCAGTCGCTCCGATCCCTTTGTACTGTCCGAAAATGCCTTTTTTCCGCAACAATTCTAGAGCAATTTTGGTTGCCGAAGGTTTCTCTATTGTTTTCGATTTGACCGATTGTTTTCGTGTATCTTGCAATTGAATTTTCAGCAATTCCATCGGAGTTGTAACACTAATTTGGAACATACCAGCCAAAGCTCCAGCGGCCATCTGATGGGTGACGGGCAATTTTCTGATGAAGATATTTAATTTTATCTTGAATTTTTTATTTCATTTTCCATTAAGATTCATATATTCAAATTAATTCAATTCGATATAATAAATATAAAAAGTTCAAAAAGAACGAGGCGTAAATTCTTGCAGATTTTTATACCATTGTGCTTTCAAGCATTAGTGGAGAAGGTACGTACTCAAATACACTGTATTTCAGTACTTTTGATTGGTAAATAATCATGGCGGCTCCATATTATTGCAAAAAGCACAAATGGTATAAAGCCTTCACACGTTCTTTCACAACTTTGTGGCCCAATTGAATAAAATCAAACGCAGTTTACATAGCAATAAAGCCAATCGATGTGATCATACCCATTTTTTGTGGCAAACTTATGGCGGAAAAAATCGTTGGCAACTAGTTTAACGGCTTTCTCGGGTGTCACAAATAGTACAGTCACCGCTGATCCTCTGTACATACCCAAGAATCCATCTGCTCGGTAAGTCTTTCTGAAGCAATCCAACCTGTATTACAAAATTAAAATTACATTAAAATTATGGGAAAAAACGCCAAATGAAATCAAATGAAAGAAAAAAACTTACATGGATTTGTACAATTTCTCACCATTTGGACCAACTGATTGATTTTGCAATCGTGTCTTCACTAAATCCAATGGGAATACACATGTTATGCCTACAATTCCAGCAATTCCACCGTTTATGACCTTAGGAAGCAATCTTATATAGAAAGAGCACATAAAAATTTGAACAAAAATGTCATTCTTTTTTTTAGTTTATCTGTGAAAATAAATATTCCAAAGCTTTATAAAAAATATTGATAACTTACGCAAATCGCTTTGTTTTAATTTCAACTGCTGCTGCAGTTTCTTTCATTGTCTAATAAAATATTATCTTGTATTTTTAATAATTTTGAACGTCTTTAGTCGGGAATATTCCACGTAATGGAGTGAAAAGAAATGACATAAGAATCTAAGCAGCCTTGTTCTATCTCTGAAAAATATCCAAGAGTACAAGATTGCTTATGTGAACTTCGCATATACAGAGAAGCATTCAAAATATCAAAGTCAAAATGCATTATTTCGTTTTCGTTTTCGTTATTTGTCATTGAGCCGGAATACAGGAAAACAATCAAATCTTGTGTAATTGTATCGATTTTTGATTGAATCATGCTCTAGTTATCGAATTTGGATACCAATGTGAAACCTTTGTGTTAATAAACGTTCATAGAAGTCGAAATTTCTTATCAATTTCTCGACTTTGAGCTTCATCTGACACATTTATTAATTTCATTCTTATAATTTTCATCACTTTTATCATTTTTTAAAGTGAAGTATGGCTGATAAGTTTATTTTCAATACAAATTTCCATGTTTTGAATTTTGATCAATTGTTCGAAAGGAAGTTTTGTCTAATCTCATTGATCCTTCCGAAAACATTCGACTCTTCAACTACAGATCATTTTTGCCATGGGTTATTGATAGTCTCTGATTCAAATCACCTAAATATTTAACCATTTCCGAAATTGACATGTGTATCCATTAGTATTAGCACTCTTTTCAGAAGTTTAACTTCAAAAATGAAGCAAGAAGGGTTTCAAGCCACTATTTCATATAATACTGTTATAAAATGTAAACGTGGATCAAAAGTTGGAATAAAAAGTTTTAAAAGAACAAAATTTGTACCTACATCATATGCTTCACTAAATACAAGAGACAGATAAAAACAAAAACATCGATGGTTCGTGTGTACTACTCACCTGTCTATTTGTTTGAGAAATATCTAACTATGTTGATGTGCTTGTATTCATTTTGACGAGTTTCTACCAACAAAAATAGAATTTTTAATTGAAAAACTTCATATTTTTTAGCTTCATATTTCTTTTGTTTTATTCATTTTTGCTGACTAAATACAATCTCATGATATATCGTTCGCAGAATATTCCATTCCAAATAAATAAATGATACGTGATCACATCACATTATTACCGATTGAATATGGTATATCAACTGAACAATTTTTTTTTCTCCATTAAAACATTTAAAACTTCATAAATTAGACCATTTTGCTTGGCTTACAATCTGATATTTATATATTCCGGTTAATTGAGATAATATTTCCTGTAAAATCAAACACTTCATAACAAAAGAACGGATCTCTCGATCTGTCTTCATTCCATTTCCATTTTTAACACAGTAAAATACATAAATAAACTCTTCAGTTATCAGACAATATATCCAACGACACACGTACAACAGGTAATTATTGTCAAGCATTTCTAATTGTGGCTTATCGTATATTGATTTTGGTTTTGGTGACGGGCGGTAATACTTCACCAGGATTTCATTGAGTTCATCAGCGTGCATAAAATCGGAGTACACGTAGGGGCCTTAGATGCCTTAATCTAGTTCTATTATGACTGAATTATGTGTTATGGACATTCAAGCAGTTTTGTTTTAACTATATATGTGCACTATGTGAGTCGCGTTGTACCATAGTTGGTTGGCAGTGTTTATTTATTTTTGGTTCCTAGCAATGCTTCGGCTACACCCAAGAAGTACACCATTTGTGCGATACCAAACAATGGCGCAATGACAATCATTCGACACAGACCGCCCTTGAAGAATGCTTGCGGTCCTTCGTGTTTTAGCGTTTTTCTGGAAACAAAGCACATTTTGATTCATTTTTTCTTTTTCGAAATAATTATCACGTTGAAATTACCCAATGCAATCGAAAATGCCGTTGAATTGCATTTCACCCTCGGCCTTTTTGAGCGCTTGTAGTCGAGTTTTGATTACATCAAATGGATTCACAGCCAAAGCAGCCAACGAACCAGCGGCACATCCGGATGCAAATGATACGAAGAACGCAGCCTCGCCACTGCCATCATTTTTACGTGGACCAAATTGATTCAATGTCGCAAACAATGGGAAGTAAACAATTGAAAATGAAACATCACGCAAAGTTGTTGCTCCAATTCCCTTGTATAGACCGAAAATTCCCTTCTCTCGGAACAGTTCGAGAGCAATTTTTGTGGCAGATGTTTTTGGCACAGTTTTACCCGCCAATTTGGCTTGAGCCGCAACACGTCCGGCGTCCTGCATTTGAATCTTCAACAATTCCATCGGAGTTGTAATTATAATCTGACACAAACCAGCCAAACCACCAGCTGCCATTTGACGAGTGACAGGTAATTTCCTGAAGAAAAAAAGAAGAGAAAGACATTTTCAAGTTATTCACTCGGCTTTCATTTTGATGCTTAATATGCATTGATCATTCAATTCTTACCCATCTTTAGTAGTCAAATGATGACGAAAGAAATCATTGGCAGCCAGTTTAATGGCCTTTTCTGGGGTGATAAGCAAAATATTCACGGCTGACCCTTTGTACATGCCAAAATAGCCCTCAGCTCGATAAGTTTTCTTAAAACAATCCAACCTGTTTGTAGAGAATTTACACAAAGTATTTAATACAAATCGAATTTTCGATGATTACCGAACATTTTCTTTGAAAAAATTCAATTTCAAGAATGAGAAACAAAATACTTACATGGATTTGTACATTTTTTCACCATTTGGACCCACTTGCTGGTTTTGTAAGCGAGTTTTCACTAAATCCAATGGAAAGACGCATGACACACCAATAATTCCAGCTATACCACCGTTTATGATCTTTGGAAGTAATCTAAAAATGAAGGAATCATATCATTTGATTTAAAAACTTTGGTAAATTAAAAAAAAATTATAAAAAATATAATTCTTCTATTGAGAGAAAGAAAGTGAAATAGCAAATTGTTCGAAACGAACAAAAAATCAAAATAAAGTGAAAATGATAAATTGAGAAAAGAAAATTTATTAAAAATCAAGTTTGTGAACATTGTTTACTGAACAATTCAATTGTCAATGAAAAAAATTCAATTAAAAAGACATCTTACGCAAATTGTTTTGTTTTGGGTGGTTCTGCGGCTGTTGTTGATTTCGATGCCATTTTTTTGTATGTGGATGCTGTAATAAAAATGCTTTAATGTCATAATATGCAATTGGTCGTCACGTGAATTTTACTGATACTGTAGAATGACTGAAAAATGTTGCTGGTTTTAGTGTGGATGGCTTGAATAATCTCTCATTTCACTGTTCAGTGTTTATTAAAAATTAAAGTTAGTGCAGAAAATACAGTTGTTATTGAGTTGAAATGTCAGACGTCCAGTTTAAAGCGTCGCACCAGTATGAGAGTCAGCGCCAATGAGTATTAAACTGCCTTTAATTAGGAATTGTCGTTTGAATAACAAAAACAATTTGGTTTTGCATACATATGTGCCTCTTTTTTAAGATGTGCTCGCGCTTTAAATTGCTTTATCAGCGTTTGTTTCATGTGACAACTCTGACGACGTCACTGTGCGATGTTCAATAGATTTCTGAATGAGATTGGAAATACTCAAAGTTTAATCGTTTTTTTTCTACGATAGCGAAATCTCTCCCAAATAATCTCGTTGCTTATCGTATTTGATTTGTTCAATAATTAATTGAACACAATGAGAAAAATATGGGGCATTTGATAAGAGTTATCACAAAGGTCCATATAAAATCACATCACAAAGGCCCATACAAAATCATATTTTATTCGATAGCTGAATTTATCCGGTTATCACGCACACACACACACACACTCACCGAACGAAAATAAAACTATTTTGAGAAAATAACATTGGCATTAGAATGCATTTAACGCAATTTATATGAATATTTCTTTTATTCGAGGCAAAGTACGAGAATAACAAACAAAAATATCAACGAAAAAAATTAACAAATTCTATAATTAGCCGCAAGCCGTGAATATTGGCGTCGTTTGCACACGGGAAGAAATTGAAAAGGAAAAACACATCTATTTGGCAAAATTCGCTGAAATGCTGAAAACGCAGAGCTACAATGTCACAAATGAATGCGAAATCACACATTTTTTCATTTGCGATTCAATCCACAAAATAATTCGTTTCACATGATGATAATTGATCTCAATTCATTAGGAAAGGTTGGACATATTCTGTGACTTTGAAAAATCGATTACACTTTTTGGAATACATTCAGTATAGCAACGCGTTTGTATTCTTTGATTTAATTTTTGACGCGTAGCAAAAGTTTGCTCGCTGAAGTTCATACACAATACACACCTTCTCTTTTATCAAACGATAAGAATATTTCAAGTTTACAGTGAAAACAATGTTAAGAATATGTCAAACACGGAGACAAATGCTTGAATAAATTTAACTGTGACACGAATACCGTGTAAAATCGGTCGACAACAGCAATCAGCCGGAGCAAAATGGTCAAAAAATATGAATTTTTATTGGCCACACACAACAAAATTGCAAATTTACAATCAGCAACAACTGATGTCTGTATGTTGTGCTATGTCAACCACCAGCATCGATTTATACGATGAACTGAAAACACAAATTTCTGCTTTTGCTTTGCCTCTACACATGTTACTCACACATACAGTCGTCTCACTCTCCATTTGCATGCACACAACCACATGCAGCACTTCATTCGTATGGCGCGCATAAATTCTGCGGGTGACGTCACAAAAGTTCATATTGTGAATGAGACATAGTCGGTGGGAAGTTGAATGTTAGATTTTTGTGAGCGTTTTGAATTGGTTGATATTTGTTTGGGATTTGGGGAACTTTTTTTCAATTAAATTAAATATTTTAAACGAAGAAAAAAAAATTGTTTAGTTTTGTTTTTCACAATTCAATTGACATGAGTCAAGAAGCCGGAGAAGATAGTGAATCGCTCGACAACTGACAAGTGTGTCTATTGTGAACCACACATCAATACTTGGTAAACAAACATTTTCTGTCAATTGAAATGTCAAAAGAGCGCCAAGAATGAATTCTTCAAAAAGTCGGTCGATGATCGTTTGTATTCTGTCAAATTGTTTATTACGTTTGTGAATTAACCTGCATTTCACCACATTTTCAACCGTTTTAAACATTTTCAATCACAACAGCGCGCAAATTCAACTTGGACATCCTTGACGTTTCTTTATAGCCATGAAATCTGAAACGAAAAGAGAAATTCTCTGCAAGAAAAAAACAATTTCACTAATTTTGATTGATTTCATGGGGGAATTTATTGAATTTCAGCATTTTAAATACAAACAAATCCATATACAATAGGTCATCTAAATAAATGAAGCAAGCAAAAAAAAACTAGTGAAAAAAACGTACAATTAATTTCTCATTCATGCGTTAGTTAAATCGTATTATCAACATACTAAAAAAATGATGGGATAATGTGTCAACATATTTGAATATTTTGTTGTTGTTATAATTGCAAAGAAGTTTACACTTCAATTTAAAAAAAAAGAAAATCATATTCATTGAGAATAGAATATTGTGCTTAATCAAAATCAACTTTGATAAAAATTTGTCTGTAGAACAAACTTAGCCTAGGCGCATTTTCTTTCATTTCTTCTTGTTTTTTTTTACTTACGAATTAAACAAATAATATTTTCTTTCAACAATAATATACACTTGTTATGTTTGCGTCCAGCGAACATAGAAAATCCAAACATTGACAATTGGAACTACACGCAACTGAATTTGACGCCATCGTCGCTGGAGAAGCAATTATTGCAGTGAAGTTTTTGATTTCGTACTCGAACATCGGCTCCAGTAATGCCATCGCCTAATTGCACACGACACACACAGCATTTAAAGCAATCCAAATGATAGAACAGACGAAGACTTTCGATTATCATGGCGGCACCACGACCTAAAATGTATCAAGAAGAAATTAGCATTAATAAAAACAATTACTCAAAGAGAAGTGTATTGAAACAGAGTTGTCATTAACATTTACCTAATTCCTCACAGCAATATGAGCACTTCTTTTTACCGCTGACGCTGAGAATCTCTCGTGGCGCTTCGTCGGACAAACGTGAATTGCTCAGCTGAAGTGGCTGATGATAATTGGTGTGATTGTGTTGCGGGGAGACAAGTTGTTCGGTGCTGCTGCCAAGTGTTTGATGCGAATGATGATGATAATGATAGTGATTTTGCTGGCTTTCAAGCCTAACAGAGAATAAAAACAAGAAAAAAAACGCAATTCAATTAGCCTCCAGGGAAATAAAAAGTGTCAATCAACTTTTCGAATGAAAATAAATAAAAAAAACCCAACCACTCACCGTTTCTTATCGCTAAGCTTATTCTGAACGCGTTGAGTGAGCGTTTGTATGACCGCCTCAGGTAGCGGTTTGTTGTCACTGCTTCCTTTCCGTGGGATGACTTTGCTGTTGCTGTTGTTGTTCAATTGTGACCATTCGTTTCCATTTGTGTATGTGCTTGATCGACGCGCTTGGTCGATTCGTCTTTGTTCCGCTTCTTGTATGAGCCAATGTGTGTTATAGTTGAAATTTTGTGGATCTGATCGTCGTTTTTGTTGCAGAGAAAGCCAAGAATCACCGATCGGTTCTTTAATTTGGCGTGGCCGAATGTATGGCTCAGCCGCTGGATCGATATAATCGCGACTTGAGTGCCAACTACGATCGTTCGTGTTTTCGTAATTGTTGTTGTTGTTGTTATTATTGTGAGCCCATGTGTCTTGGAACTTTGGTTTCGGTACAGCACTCAATGCGTGCAATGTATGACGAGTCATGTTACTATACGAGCCATTGATGGAATTATTGCTGCTGCCACCGCTGTTCACGGCGTATGGAAGGAAGTCTTCGTTGGAATGGATTGTGTTCAAGTGCATTGGCATCGATTGATTGGTCCTTGGATCAATCATACCACCATTGCTATAAATCGGTTTGCCATACTTTAAGTACTCTTGCACGCGTAACGGCTTGGCCGGTGGAATTGGGGGTATGATGCGATCATTTTCTTCGGGCGCTTCACGCAATGTCATATCCTGTAGATTTGGCATCGATTTTCGATGATTCGGTTGCACAAGATGATAATCGTCATTATTGTTGTTGTTGTTGTAGACATTGGCATACAAATTGGCATTGCCATTGACATCTTGCAACGAGCGTCGAAGTTCGACCTCTTGTTGCTCTGCATGCATGCGTTGCTGTTCGTACAATTTGCGATTCATCATGTTTTTGCGCTTCATTTCCTCCTGTTCCAATTGCAATAGTTCACGTTCCACGCGCAAAATGTCGGCCTCTTCTTGGTTTTGATCATCAATGCACCTGGCGCGTTCTCGTTCATCCAATGCTTTTAAAATCGGATCGATGTCGTCGTCATTCTGTGCAAAACCATCGTTATAAACCCATTGCTGTGTGCCAAGCACACGGCACTCCATAGCCAATGCATTTTTACCGGCTTCCAGTAGTTTTTTGTCTTTTTCAAGTGCGCTAATAATTTCCGGCCGATTGGAATCTTGTTCTTCGGACGATGATGTAACGGGTTCACTGCTCTGACGCGAATGATTCTCCGATACACCAGAATCACGGCTTTCGGCCGTATCCGAACTGTCATACAAACCGGCTTTCATATACAATTGCTTTTCGATGCGACGCTCTTCTTGCAGCAATGCCGCCATATCGGGCGGTGGTGCAACACTCAATTCGAGGAAACTTTCGTCGTCGTTGCCCTCAATGCCCAAAAAACTGGATCGCTTGTTACGAATTTCCTTTTTAATACGTTTCGTCGAGTTGATACGTTTCATTGCGTCTTGCGGCAATGGTTCTTCTTCGGCACATTCACTCTCTTCCTCATCGTTCGATTCGACGGGCGGTGGTGGTGGCTTCTCTTTTGGCGGTTGCATTGCGGCCGCTTTCGTTCCGATTTCAAGCGGAACGGGAAGTTTTGTCGTCGTTGGAGAACTAAGCTTATGTGACGAGGCCATGTTGTCATAGTACATGTCGACATTCTCGTAGACTGGAATCGGTCGCGATTTTGGTACTTCATAGTATGACTCGTTTTGCTTTTTCGGCACTTGATAATATGGCTCGTCAACGGTTTCCACCATAGATCCATTGGAGGACCCAATACTTGGGCTCAACTCAATTGTTTTTGCGGCTGTCGCCGTCGTCGTCGTCGCTTTTGCACTTCCAACAGCGACCGGTGCTACTGCTACTGCTGTTGCTTTCTCTTTGCTCGGTGCGGCAATTGTACTGCCGCGTGTTGACGTCGTCGTTGCCTTCAATGGTTTGAATTCATTTATTTCCTCATAAATTTCATCGAATGACGTCGCAATGTTGATTAGCTCGTTCGGTTTCTCCGTATCGATTGCATTCAATGCAATATCCAACGCATCAATCACCTATTTAATGATAGCGTTTGTTTTATTGTTGTTTTTGAGTTTTCGTGCAAATTATGCGAAATTGCAAAAAAAGAAAACAAACGAACGAAAAAGAAGAAAGAAAAAAAAAACACCAAATTAGAAACTGATAATCGCAATTAGATGTAAATAAACATAAATTCGCAAATACAATGAGTGCAATAACAAGCAACGAAATAAATGTTAGCGATGGATGGAATAGATAGAGGAGTGCAACGAGCAACGATATAAATGATGTTAATACTCGCATTTTGTTCGAGCGCCGTAGCACAGTTTTATGGCCGATATATACAACAAGCACACCACTAACTACACAAATCGCAAATAATATATATACCAAAATAGAGAGAATAAAAAGTAAAAGCGATAAAATGAAGCACAATCAACTAAAGAGCTAATTAGATGAAATGAAAACAAACACAACAACAACAACAATGGTTATAAATTTTATTTGTTTGCACATCGTTGTACGTACCTCGTGTAATGCTGAAATGAATTTAGACACTAACCACAGACAGATAGAAATAGTACAATCATTTAGAAAGAAAGAAAATTAAATACGTTTTATGTGTGTGTATAAGCTTCCTTTTGCAATGTGGTGCTCGAATTTGCACACACTAAAAACTAACCAATGTATCGCAAACGAACGAATCGAATATGATTGAGCGAGAAACACACTAAGCGCTCACTCCAACGAAGAAAGGAAAGAAAAAATAACCATAAATAAAGAAAACAGATGATTTGAAAAATAGAAAGAAGAAAAGCAAACAACATGAACACCTAATGTAGACACCGGCACCAAAAACAAGCTTTTCAACGAAAGAGAAAACCCATTTTACCTCTTCAAAACAATATCACCGTATTTTAAAACCGTGTATGCATGTGCTAGCAATATGACTCTACACCTCGCGCTACAGTCTAGCAACAACAACAAAATTACGTAAAATTACGGTTTTTCATTTCGATTTAGTTGTCGCTTACTCTTGATTTGCATAATATGTCGGCTTATTAGCACTAGCCGTACTCAATGAATGCGTGTACGACTGACTTAGTTAAATAGAGTGGATGAGTTTTATTTTCAAATTTAGATAAATCGCGGCATTTTTTCGGTCCTTGTGCATTGGCCGTGTGCTTCTTGTCACTTTCAAAAGTGGAATACGAGTATTTTCAATGAATACTGTTCATTGAGCGAGCAATAAAATAGAATCGAATGAACAAGATAATTCGGGAGAAGCCCGACAAAACTTCGAACTCACACAAAAAATACCGGCACACATATTGGATTTATCGGAACGATTCGGTAGAGATTTTTTTTCCCACCGTGGTTGTCGTTAAGGCACGCGCAACCAGTGCATTAAAGGAAAACCTAAATATTTAGTTACAATGCGATTCGCACCGAAGAATGCAATTTATTGAAAATAATCATAAAATTCTTCATATTTATTGTTAGCGATCGTATTGCACCTCGGCCGGTCGTTGTTTATAGCATTGCTTTATGAACAAATGTGCCTTTATCCCATGTTTGGCAATTGTGGATGGAAAGAGAGAGAGAGAGAGAGAGAAAAAAATTGCTAACTCGCTGAACAAACAATATATATTCGAATGTGTATATATTATTTTTTTATTTTTTTCTGAAAATCGATAATTTTTCTTCGCATTCCCGCGCACTCGATATGGATAAATTGCAATATTTGCTGTTGCTGTTGTTGTTGTGGTTGTTGCTTTTTTATATTTTGCCATAAACGCAAGAATATTTCACTATTCGATAGAGAGAAATAGGTATTGAGTGTAACGACTTTCATATTTGCACTGAACATTGGCAATCGGCTGGAATTTGTGCGCGCACTTTGGAATTAAAATTTGATTTAATGGAATTTTCTCTTAATTATATTGCATCATATACACATACACGACTTAAGGGAAAGAATTATACTCGATTATATTTGGATGGCGCGACGAGATGCATTTGCACGTACACACATGGCTTTTGAACGGGGTGCGCGATTCAGAAGAGAAGTAATGAGTTGTAAGGTAAAATGGTTTTAGCAAATGCCAAACCATTCGTAACGAATCGACGAAACAAAATGCCTTTGGAAAAAACTTTAAAACGCGGCAATAACATAAAATAATTGAGATCAATGCGAGTGAAAGAAAAAAGTTATAGGCAAATTTCGATTGGGATTTAAACTATTTGAAACACAGTGCAATTGATTTATTTTCGATGTTTTTCCTCGTTTTATTATTAGCCAGTAAAACTTTATCTATATATGTTGCAACGTGTTGTTTTGAGCTAAACGATCCACATATATAATAATTGAAATTGAGTGATTCAAGCAAAACATTTCATAAATATATATTTTTTTCTTTTTTTCTCTTTTCTCGAGTTCTTGTTTTGGGCATAAATATTGCATAATTTCTGATTTAAAAACATTCAACTACATTAAAATGGGGATCTGTTCATTTTTTTTGGTCGCTTGCCCGAAGGCAGACTTTTTCGGTTTTTTTTCCTTTTCTTTCAACTTATCAGCATAATTGTGGTTCACTTAACGAAGCATCCACATATGGATAAAATACCAACTCTCTACAACACACATATATATATGAACTAAGTCCTTGACGAATAACGTGTATTATCGATTTTTTTTTGTTGTGTTGCGGTTATTATTTTTCTTTCAGACAAATGGACAAATGAAAGTAGTTGTTTGGGTGTGTTTACTTTTATTTCAATAATTTACTGCTTCTTTTGTTCTTCAATTTCAAAATTCACTCTAATGTTTCACTTAACAAAGAAAAATATACAAAATAGATTGAAAATCAAACGCATTCAATCAATTTTCACTTTCTGTTTCTGACCAGCATTGAAGCGAATAAAAACGCGTCGCGACGCAATTAGCGTACGTATGTTTGGAAGGTAGCCATGATAATTGAGTATTGAATCGTCGGTGAATGAAGGCAGAGGCATTCGATGTACCGACCGTTTTTCGCTCGGTGTACTTTGTGTACGGATTTTTTTTTTATTGGTATTCGGCGTAAATGGACTTGCGCATATTGATGCTAAGTGAAAACAACTTTTTCCAATTGAATGCCGCATTTAAAAATAATTAACCATTTGAACGGATGATGACGGCCGTTGTTTTGCTGTTTTTTTTTTGAAATTCGCTTTTGAAAATTGCCTCAAGACATTTTTATTCGCTTGCATGCATTATGCCGAGCACAATTCCTTAGTGTGATCTTCGAGAAATGGTCATTTTCAATCGGCATTCCAATTCAATTTCTACTTTCTTCTTATTTCACTATGAGGTACAACAAAAATTCAATTTTTCTTCCAAAAAGGTCAAATTAATTAACAGCGTGTGGGATTGTGTGTGTGTGTGTGTAAAGCTTCAAAAATGTGGAAAAAAGAGAAAAAATATTCACACTTGGCTAACAATTTTTCTTATGCAAATAAATAAATTAGAAAAAAAGAATTAGGTAACAAAAAAAATTGATTGCTTATTATTTGAAGCAGAACAAAAAGATTTATAACACATTTCCATTTCATTTCAGTGCTACCAAATGGCATAAGTTCTATCGAAAATATTCAAATTTCTGTAGTTTTAAAAAACTGTTCAAAAAATCATTTCATGTTTTTGTTATAGTTGAAAATATTTTTTTTTCTTTTAACAAATGTCGAAGGCGAATTGGGTATTTGTTTGCTATGGAAGAAATGGATTCAAATTCAATTTCACTTTTATTTTCAAAATATATTGTTTTTTTTCTTCTTCAATAAATAAGGGTAAATATTGTTTTTCGCATAATCAAATTACACGTTCGAGTATTTGCATTTGTGCATGTTCGGGCTTTGTTTTTGATGGAGATTCTACAATTCAGATCATTTAACAGGATTTAGTTAGATTTCATTTGGTTAAATAGTATTGTTTGTGACAACGATTTGTATATAATTTAGTTGGTTAACAAGGAATTTTGCTACTTATCATGAACAATTAACAATTTTTTAACGAAGAAAAGTACACTTCAAGTGTCTACTTCTTCCTATTTTTTCATCGCAAATTCAAATTGGGTTTAATTCATTTGTGTGGGGGGGAGGGGATTTCATTTAATTTCTCCATCTCTTCATCGAGTAAATGATCAATTTCACTGCTTTGTTTGGCTTCGTGCAACGAAACAAAAAAATGTGAACCTTGATCGACGGTTTCATTATCGATTGGTTCGGTATTGGCCATGGTGGTTGGTGTGGATTCGTTGAGTAAATTGCGTTTGATAAAATCGAAAATGTTTTTTGTTTTGCTGGGGCTTTTGCATGGACTTTTGTTTACGAATTTCGGCGGCAATATTGGTGATTGATTTTCATTTGAATTCGATTCGGCCACAGTCGCAGCCGCAGCTACATCAATTTTATTCTTTTCCAAGACACCAACAATTTGACATTTGATACGTTCATTTTTCAATTGAATGGATTCACGTTGCTGTTGATTTTGATCGCAATCACCACTACCACCATCAACAGTGTCGACGGTTTGTGATTTGTTTTTGGCCACCGCGGTTTGAATATTTGACACGAGCATTTGATCTGATTGATCTGATTGATTATTGTTTGAATGCGTAGCAATGTTTTGATAGATCCGTTTCGATGGAGATGCGTCAATTGCGATTTCATTGGCAACAATGTTGTCAGTCGTTTGGTTTGCGCCGTTATTTTCGATGGTATTCTCGGTTAGTACAGGTTCTACGTCTACGGTTAGATTTTGATTTTCTACGGGCTTATGATTGTTATTAACTACAATGCGATCGGTTTCATTGTGTACAGCTGTTTGACCACTAGATATAGCACGTTCAATAGATTGATTTTCCATCACCAAAGTAGGAGTACAAGAAGAAGGAGAAGAAAGAGTAGAAGCCTTAAGAATATCATGACTATCGACTAAAACGCTTTTGATCGTTAAATTAAGAAAGTTTTTCGGTATTGATGTAGAATCAGTAGTAGTAGTAGTAGTAGAAGTAGGACTGGTGTTTGGTAAACTTACACTATTGTCCGCCTCATCATCGATCTCATCTTGTGACTGCAATAAATCATCTTCGAGATTCAAGTTCGATGTGATTTTCACGAGATCGGGTGTGATTTGACGACGTGGCATAACTTCAGGCTTGCGTGCAGCTGGTACCGGTTCGTTTGGTTTTTCACTGCGTGGCGACAACGGCGGCGATGACATTACGGCGGTCACAGTTTTTGTACGGATCACCACTTCTTCGACCACTTGTTGGGGTTGACTTTGTTGCGATGCTAAACTTGACTGTAAATCATCTGAATTGATACCGCTGTCTTCGTCGTCTTTCAAGTGATGCGACGCTTCGTCGACATGAATCGGCGACGATGTTGTGCTTTCATTGTTGTTATCAATCACCTTTAAATTGTTCTCTTCGGGCTTGTTGAATGCGATTGCCTTTGGTTCGACCATTTTCTTTGTTCGATGCTCGAGTTTCCCGTTCGATGTTGGTGTTTCACTGGTGACGACCATTGACGATTCGAGATTCATCAGACGCTCTTTCAGCGGAACGACTGGAACATCAATTTTTGGCGCTTTCGGCTCAATCGTCACAAATTGACCGTTTTCCCCGTGCGAAAAACGTTCACGTACACCACTAAAGTCTCCCGAATATCGATTTGGTTTGGTTGGCATCACGTCTTTCGGTTCATCATTTCGCTTTTCCAAATGTGACAGACGCTCTTTGATACTGGCTGGTGCCTGTGCATTCTCTGTCAATACGATTGGTTTCTTTGTGTCAATGGATCGGTTGAATTGGGCTCGTTGCTCCTTTTCGAAGAGTTCACGCCGCGATGAAATATCAATTTTCGGCAAATCGATTTTATCGGCGTTCACATTGGCATTGCGTTCGTCTTGGTCCGCATGCGAATCATTCAATTTCGTTTCGTAGCTTGCCAAATGGCCTTCGATTTTTGGCGTTAATCGAGGTTTTGGTTTCAAATGATTTGATGATGGTGGAGCATGATGCTTTTCAGCCCAAGATTCAACCGATGCACGACTGAAATTGCTTGTGAGTGTGGTCGTTTGAATGCGCGAACCATTCGAATTGTACGATGAACTGTAGGCTGGATCGGGTGATGCGGCTGACAGTGTACTGTTCGATGTGTTATCATCAAAACCAGGACTTGATTCCGAATCTCGCCTGTAGCTCTCTTTATGATTGCTGTTACCGTCGATAAAACGATTTTTATCGCTGTCCAACGCATTATCGCTCTGTATTTTTGTTATGACACAAGTAGTGTGTGCGAGAGAGGGAGAGAGAGAGAGAGAAAAATGCAAAAAGAGAAATATTATGCGGAACCGAATATTTGTTTAATAAATCAAACTGTGTAGTACATAAATAACTTTGCAAAGTGGATTAAGTGCTTTGTGGTCGCAATTTAAAATAGCATCAACATGATGAAGAAAAAAGGGAAGTGAATGTACATCAAGTTGAGCCAATTAAGTGAATATTATGCGTGCGAACGCACGATGTGATCATACGGTCGAAAACGGATTTAGAGAAATGAATAAAAGAAATGCGCCCATTTATTTGTGGCGAGGAAAAAGCACGAAGAAAGAAGACGATGAAAAAAGTCAGCCGGCAAATATGTAGAATATTTGCGTTGCCAGTTGTTGTTTGTAGTCTATTTAAAATCGGCCAATAAATTCTTTCATTTCAAAATAATCGAGAGCATTTCTCTGGCATTTCACCATTAATTAGTTACTGCATACACGGTACAGCTACTTGATTTCGTTTGGGCGATTTTTATTTTTCCTGTTCCCCCCTTTTTTTCATGTTGATACGTGTTATTTTTACTCATTACATCTTTGTTTGAAGCGGAATAAAGAAATGCATACGGAGATTGAACGAGGGAAAAACAAACTCGACTCGAACGGTGTGTGTGCGCGTAAATCAGAAGCATTAGTCGAAATTTGAGTGACTAACCGCAAAGAACGGACGCATTTCGAAGTCGAGAAAAATTTCGGTCGAGAAAGAAATGAAACGGTGGCAGTGGTATTTTTTCAACGCATTCTACACATACCGCACATGATATTTATAGACTGTATTCGTGTGTGTGTTTCATACGTCGTCGGGCTTGATTTGTATAGTGTACAGCGCACTTGATCACCTTAGTAGTTTTCGGTATGTTCAATTAAATGATGTTGAAGTAAATAAAAAGGCAGAAAAAAAGTGCACTCGTTTAGGCCAGTGAATTTATAGCGGTCGAATAAATCGAATTGAAGCAAAAGCGTGCGCATCATCACAAAAATAGTTAATTAATGGATTTTAGTCGCCCCAGCACCAGACACCGCAATTGTAACTGTGCACCACAGAAAACCGTTTACATCTTTTCGTTTTGCACTGGGTTTTTTTCTTTCATTTTGATTTTTGCTAGACATTACACACATAACATGACTACTTGAAGCTTGATGTTCTTTTATTTGGTGCTGTTGCGCCCGAATTATGAAGCAGTTGTACACATAATAATCGAAAAATCATTTCAACTCTATACAGAAAACCAATTAAAAACACTTACGTTAACACTCTGATTCTCATAATCCTCGGACACGCTGCTCATACCGCTGATCGTATCGTTGGCTCGGTATCCAATCCCATTAAAATCGTTTGCATCCACGTCATCATTGTATACGACGGGCAACGAATATTTTCTGCCTTTTGACTCTCTGCAATTTCAATAAAAAGAAAAGAAAAAAAAAAACATTAAAAATCAAAACAAAAACCGTTTACAAGTGGCAAAGCAAACAACTCTGAACGCTTGAAATGATTATTATCGGTAGCGGTATAGCGAGAGAAAAAAAACCAAGCAAAGCCGAGATCGATGAAAGGTTATTAATTCTGGAGTAACTTGTCTCAATCGACAATCACGCCATGGTAATTGAGATCAGTCTATAATTTTCCATCTAATTTGAAGTTGGAAAAAAAGTGAAGATGGAAAAAAGCGACGAAGGAAATGATGGAAAATGATGTTACTGATTTCTGCGATTCTGGTTTCCCGTTGTCTGTTCCATCCATCGACTGTTGCTTTCAACAGCCGATGGTCACGTGAAAGTTCAACTTAATCATTTGATATGAACTCGAGCACACGGAGAAAACTCGCCGCTACTCAATGCAGCACAACACAATATCATCAGCGAAAATAACTACAACAATATTATCGGTGGCCATAATTGATGAAGAAAGAAAAAAACATGAAATTTTCGGCACAAAGCATTCGGTAAACAATTTGGGAAATGTTTTCAGCATTGATGAACGCTAATGCAAACATTACATGAATGAAAACCGTGGAATGTTGAGGTTTTATGAAGAGATTGAAATATCAAGAAAATTACCCACAATTGGATGAGAGAAAGACAACGAAAAAAAAACCAGGTGCCTGAATTCAAGTTAGCCTGGGAGAAATTCGCTGTTTTTGTCGAAAAAGATGATAATTTAGATTTGAATCTTCTTTCGATCCAGCCAAAGCAGAAAAAAGTTGGTATACGACACACAAAAAAACGGTACAATCTAATTCGGCACGGAATGGACGATATTCCCATTCACAAAACGCTCATCTTCATCATAATTATTGGCCATTCATTGCGATTGAATGGAGAAATATGATGAGATTCGGATGAAAATTTACATACGAATACATTTCAAATCATCAAAATAAAAAAAAAACATTTCATAATTTTTTTCTTTCGTTGTTGATTATTATTTTCTATATCATTTGGTCGTCGCTGTTTCGTCGGTTCGGTTGCTCTCATAATTTTCTTTGCTCACAATAATATCTGTCTATCTATGGTTTTTATTATTATTTAATCTTTTTTTTATCGCAGTAGAGCGATCGACCGATGTAGACACACGTAATTCTTCGTATCTTGAATTTAATGGCGAGGAAAAGAAATATCGCGTTTGAGATACGACAACGATGGCGACGACGACGACAACGATGAAGAATATGAAGAATCGATGACCATAAAATAACAAATCAAACCAAACTAATATAAAACATAATTATTAATAGCGGTTTCAAGAATTTACAAACAATTCCTAGAGCATCGTATCGAAATTGATCGTAAAATCACATAATCCATATCGGGAATTTCGTTTTGATTTTCGAACAGAAGAAAAAAACAATACCATATTTCTGCCGAACCCATCGAACAAAACACATTTGAACTTGAGAAAGAACCCGAACATCGAAGACAAACAGCTTCATTTTTGCTAATTTATTCGGGAAATTACAATTTCAATGCAAATGTATATTTATGGTTTATTTTCTATTCGCCGGTCTATTCAAATATTATACACGATGACGGCATAAATCACACGATCTGAACGCGTTGAATGCGATCTAACGGGGCATTTGCGTTTGAGTGTGCGCTGCGTTGGGAGAGAATGAAACACAAGAAATTGACTTCAACTTGCTTTCAACGAAATTGTTTTTATATCCATAATTTGGTTTTTCTTTTTCATTTGATATTATTCACTGTTGAGTTGTTGCCGAGTCTTTTTTGTCTCTTTCTCTCTCTCTCTCTCTCTCTCTCTCTCTCTCTCTCTCTCTCTCTCTCTCTCTCGTATTCCATTCCGCATATTGTATATTCATAATAGCTTGGCCGACACTATCATCATCTCTACTTGTTTCTTTTGTTGTTCGTCTAATATTTTATGGCGAATTCTATTTTTCGCTAATTATTGTATATTTCACGGTGATACACGTTCGCACGTCACATCCGACGAAGGGAAAATAAACAAAGATGTTATGAAATGCAGATTTTGCCGATTGAATTGTCGACCGTTGCGTCGTCTTCGTGCAAAGAGTCATTTCTTTCGGTCGTTGTTGTTGTGGTTGGCAGTACAATAGTGCCAATTAGTTTCATTGATATTAAGGTGTACTTAGACTTATTCTCTGGAGGTGTATGTTGTCATGTGTCAATCGTTAAAAACCATTCGAAAGTTTACGACTCAATTATTATTTGTGCTGTGTATGTGCGCATGTCATGGCCAAATTGGTGATTGCTTGTGTCAAACTGGAATACACAGCAACATCTTTTTTTACCGTTGATTATTTGAATAGCACAGACACATATTGGGCACACAATCCATTGCGTCTTGAGTATTATGGAAACACGTAGAAAAAAAGTTTTATGATCAACATAATCTCCATAAACACCTGGTACCAAAGCTATAGCTTAGAAGTGCGAACAGATGTACAGTATTGAATACGGAGAATGGGCTACAAACATAATGCCCCAAAAATTGAGGCATATTACAGCTAATTGCAAAAACTTCATCAGAAATTCAAAGCGGCGCGCTGCATTGGTCGAAATTGATGCATATTGATAGGTCTAAAATGGGAAAAAACAGTTTTTAGTACATCAACGAGAATCAGATAAAAAAACGTACGGGTTCTTGATTCTCCATATATTCTGCCAAGAACGAACGGACGAACGAAAGAACCATAAACTGCACATCCGACACATATTTTCACGTTACGTATGGTAATTTTTTGGTTATTGTTTGTAAATACTGAAAATTTTTTATAACGTATACAATAAACACTGTGGCTCACTTCATTTTCAGTAAATAACGAATTCCGTGTGCCTGGCAAGTAGTTGATTCGCGTTGGGAGCACAAACAGTGAATGAGCCGATGCAGTACGTGGTGCCCATTGAAATTCACAATGGCGCAAAGTCGTTATTTGCATACACGCCACTTTTTCGGAGTTTTTTCATACGAAATGCAATTAGAGCCAAATTGTGGGTATACGCCATTGATTTCGATCAGTGTAGATGTGAACTTGTGAACGGGTTTTTTTTTTGTTCCATGAAATGAAAATCTAAATGAAAACACTCATTGTTTACAATTAATTTACAGAGCATTCATTATTGTTTGGGTAATTTTGTTGCGTTCTGCATATACGGCTCATTAAATTGGACTGCGCACACACGACAGCAACTTGGTTATAAGCATCTGTGCACATTATCGATATATGTACACGGAAAGAACGGTATCCGTTTATTTGTTTGTTTTTATCGACAGAGTCGCGATAGACTGGTCACAGAGGCAAGAAAAAATGGATGAGAAAAGAAAATGGAACGTTTTAATTGGTAATTTTGTTAACGTTTTTATTTACAGCATATTTTATTTATGGTTCAAGTGTCTGGACACTTCATTCCATATGGCATTAAGCCGGGGATTAGTATGCAGTAAAAATTGACATGCATGTGGGTTTTTGAGCGTCCGAATTTTGTTTTTCGTTCGTTTTGACTATATTTGGTTCCGCTTTACCGATCGTACCTTGTCACCATCGTGTATTGTGTATAAGTACATGTGCTCAGTACGGCAGTGACACTTTCGAGTCGCATTTTGGCTTAGTAAATTGTTTGTGTGTGACAATTCGGAAATTGCGAATTACCTATTGTAATTTTATGCAGTAATAATGGCCATTTTATTTGATTTGACATTCAAATGACGCGCTCTGAATGATACAAGCAGCGATATAACAAAAGCACATGTACGGTCATTGAGTTAAAAAAACTCCTGTCGAATTTTCTCTCTCTCTCTCTCTCACTCTCTCTCTCTCACTCTCTCTCTCTCTCTCTCTCTCTCTCTCTCTCTCTCTCTCTCTCTC
>NW_022595244.1:7148860-7188279 GCF_009176505.1 Sitodiplosis mosellana
TCTCTCTCTCTCTCTCTCTCTCTCTCTCTCTCTCTCTCTCTCTCTCTTTTGGTCGATTCCATTTCAATATGTACCACCGGTGAGAGAATACGTAGCCAAATTGGCATTATTGCCATGAAATTCGCATTAGTTTCCTTGTAAAATTTTATGGTAAAAGCATTTAAATGCGATTGATGTGTGTGGAAGCTGAATTATGGCCAAAATGATTTGCAGTTTAACTTTCAAAATGAATAACTGAATGCATAAATAACGGTAATTTATTGCAATTTGATTTGGTTTAACGCGCGTGCGCGCCTCGTGCATTTTGAGCCGTCTTCGACATGTGTGTGTGTGTGTGTGTAAGTTTGTCTGTCGGTCTGACTGGATCCGTCGAGCCATTTCACCAATTATACATTATTATTATTATTATTATTATGGCTGATTCGATCTGCGGCATAAGCATACACAAATCAATCGACCGAGTAAATAGGAAATTGAAAAGAAAAGACCTGCTCATTGCGCGCAATGTATGCGGTTTGCTATTTTGAATATTGAAAATGTCATCCGATGATCAGAAACAATAATCAAGTCAATGACATTACGTCGCGTTTCACAGGCCCACAAGTAATCAATAGATGAGATAGTCTAGCTCGGTGTGTTTCATCGTTATTTTGCCTTTCGCAACTCTGCCATATTCACCGCACCGTATATTTTCGTTATCGGTTCAATGGCTCTCCGGCTCACTTCACTTATGTAAATGCATCTATGTCAAGCATAATTTTTTTCTGTTTGCCTTTAAAAGAGATTTTTTAACCCAACGATAGTTTTCGCTTTTAATTGAATGCGGACAAGATAATTGAATTGATAACCCATGATAGTTGCAAAATCTTTGCTATTTTTTTCATATCTTTCGTTTGTTTGTTTGTTTTTTTGACTTACCTTTCTTCCATCATTTCGGAAAATGTTTTCGATTTCTTTCGATTACGGTCGAACTCTTCCAATTCAAGTTTTTTCGCTTCAACAACGCGATCGATAATATGTTCAACACGTTTTCTGCGACCGGATTTCCAATTGTCCAAATTCTGTATGGGAAAAAAAGACGGCAATCATTCAAATGTAGAAAAAAACTACGGACGAACAAAAAACGCCTGAAGATGTATAATCAGACAGAAATAATCAAATTATGGGTTAAATGATGTTCATTTCGATTTTGAATCGAATCACGATTAGCAATTCCATGTGATGGGTAAAAATCGACCATTTCACCATTAGAGCCCAAAGTGAAATGAACCGTTACATCGTTGATCGTGTTTTCTATTTCTACCGCAATTCACCTGATCACTCACTTTTGCGGGAAAGTGATCGAAATCGAATTCATTTTTTTTAAACCCTGGGCCAGACATTTAGTTGGATAAATTCGTTAAATGGCGGCCATTGGGTAAATCGGATTAAGATTCTGCATTTTCCAAAAATATGTGTGTATTTCTCTTTTTTTGCCATGGAATTAAGGCTAACGAATTTCGCACAAAGAAAAAGCTCAATAAAATGTTTATTTCTTCATTTGGTTGGTCTTTGTTTACTGCTTTCATTTTTGGAAGTATCACATTTCAGCAATGCCGTGAGCATCAATTTAACACAAATGTTTCTGTTTCGATTCTCTTCGCTTTCCGAAGTGTGGCGGATAAAAAGAATACAGGTAGAGAGACGTCAAAATTGTCATTTATTCCACGGTTATTTTTATTGCTTTATTTTGAGTGCATGAACAGCACGGCGAAAAAGTGGAAAAAGCACGGAATCCATTGAATTGCGTTGACCGCAATTTCAGTCTCAATTTCGTTTGGAACGTGGTCATTGCTTAGACTAAATCATTGAAAAGCCGTCTCAGTACTCGGCTGTAGTGGAACAATACACAAGTGAAGCAGAAAGAAAATAAGACGAAGAATCCGTCAAAGCGAATGATTAGCGCTGCCGCGAATCAAATTGAAACTCGGCCAAACTCAGACGGCAAATTTTCACTCAAACAAAATAATAATGAAAATAGTGAATAATGGACTAATGGAGGCAAGTTCATAAGAGACAAACGTCCGTTCCAAATTCGCACACAAAGCCAGCCCATTTATAAACGTCAATTTACGAGAGTATTTCTTCTCTTTTCATTGAATGAACCGCGTGTTGTTGTACTGTGTGCTTCTTCTTTTCGAGAATGAGTTTGAGTTTCAGGTGGCATTGTTTATGTTTACAGACAAAAACAACGAAGAAAAAACCCGCTCTTTGGACGATCTTGTGCTTTGTGCTAAATAAAAAAAAACGTGAAACGAACCACTTACACATATCAAACAATCGACTATTCACTGACTCTTTTCAGTTTCATCTGCTTCTCGGTCGTATATCATTATCATGCAAATTTCTCTTTTCTCGCTCTATCCTCAACAAAAACAAACAATACGTATGCAGAAGAAAAGAAATAACATAGCTCTCCACAAATCACTTTATTCACAACAAGAAACTGGAACAGTTTTTCAAATGAACTTTTTTTCTCACTTTTGATGGCTGTCGTCGGTTGTTTTTTTTCTGCGTTAAATGACAGCGTTTATTCAAATTTTAAATCTCTATTTGTATTTCTTTGCTCTGTCCACAAAAACAAGCACATTACGAATCGTATCCACTTCACAACCGCTTCAACTGAACTTATAACAAGAACTGAAATGAATTTTCTAAATGATTATGAATTTCGGCCAACTTTAGAAGAGAAAAAAAATGATTTTTTTCCATTTCGATTTATGATATCGACACAATGTGGTGTTCGCTTGACGTTTCTACGCCTATTGAATTCCAAATCAACCACAGGCAACTACAGACATATGATGGCCTTTGAATACCAAAATATGACGTTAAAACCCTATTTATCTATTGGGTTTCGGTAGTGTGTGCTCCGTTCGAATTTACGTCGAAAAAATTATTATGACTAATTTTACAAGCTTCAATGCTGCATATCTTTCAAATCAGTTCACAATTGTGGCATTTCGACAGTATGTGTGTGTGGATGTGTGAGTGTATATGTTTGTTTGCTAATGGTCACTTTAAAGATACATCATTACTACTACGCATCACATCGGCCATAAATATTTGTGGTTTTTATTTTCTGAGTTGCATGTGTGCGTTTCCAGCATTTATACTAAATCGATTTGTCGGGATTTTTTTTTCAGGTAAAAAACAAAATCGTTATACCTAAATATAAAATGAAGAGATAGTTGCTGTAAAGGTGCGCTGATCGATGTGTGAGAAGAGATGACCTGCTCAAACGAGGATCGTACACATGTGAACGCTTTCCGAATGTGTCGATGTTTTGTTGACGAACCAACTGCCGTGAACGAAGTGAGAAAGACGCAACCGAAACGTTTTTGTTTTCAAACCTACTCGATGAGAATCATTCACATGTTCTTCGACGTCCACACTCACACCATGCATTTTGGAGAATGTTCGATTCTCTTCACAAAACACAGTTGTTAATTCTTATGTAACAGTTGTGCATCGATCTCTTTGTTGTCGATTCATTTTTTTCAGTTTTGTTTTTTTCCCAATCTTTTTTTGGATTGAAAACAATCCGTCTCACTCGGAGCGAATGGAATATGATTGGAAATATTTTGGATTTTCGACGAACGAGACGACAGAGGAAGAAAATGTGTGTATGCGTTTGAATGCTGTGCGCTGCGTGCATCTCCTCGACATTCCAGATTTCACATGTTACCGTATTGATTGATCGTGAGAATTTCCATGGAAAAAATATCTCCTCTTCTTATTTTCAACATAAATAACGTTTCGTTATTTGTTGTTTAACTTCCGACTTAGTTCGAGAGCGCATACACACACTGAAATTGAATTAAATGTCGGCATTTACTCAATTTTGCTGAGTTTCGAAACACACGTTTCGCTCGTCCATCATCAAACACTTTTCGCAGAAACCGAAAGAATTTATTTACGTCTTTTTTCTCTCTCTCTCTTTCGTCTGAAATTGGCTAAACTTTAATCCCCGACTATCGTTCGATGGAAAGAATGCTCGTTGTGTTTTGAAATTGAACCGAAAAGGAATTACATCGTAAAGAGCAATTTGAGGAAATTGTGCAAAAATTCTAATTTTAAAGTTATTCGATTCTCACACCTTTGACGTGTTAAGTTGTCCAATTTCGTCACGTTATGCACGGTGATGATGGAGATAGAGAGAGAGCGAAATAGACCATAACCATCGGGCATGAAATTTATCAATTTGCATTCCATCCAATCGCGACATTAGTCAATCAACCGAAATGACTACACGTGAACACATGGAAATGGTGATGTAAACGTTTTTTTTTGTTCGGTTTTGGTTTTCGGTTTGGCCACTGTTTGTACGCTATTCGCGTATGGTCCGTAAAATTGGTTGAACAAGCGGTAACGAGGCGTTGAAAGTACATGCAACAATGGCTACGTGCTAAAAATTCTAAATTAAAAGTCAGACAAAATGCCCGAATCGAAACAATGCGAGGGAGAGAGAGAGAGAGACAAAGAAGCGGGAGAAAAAAAACCATTCTTTCACTTGCATCTGCACATATATGCGAAATGGCCAAATTAACCAAAGCCAGCGGAGAGAGCAAAGACAAGAGGCAACAACGGGCGTGAAATTGATCGGTAACTGTACATGTATATTTGAATAACCGCTTCAATTTACATTTACACAAGCACAAGCTCATACGGACTACCTGAATCATCCAGAAAAAAAAACTAAAAAATTTCGGAACGATATGGTATTTGGCACTGATTTTCAATGGACAAACAAAAGAGTAAAAAAGGGAGAAACAAAAACAGAAAAATCCGAACAACAAAGTAAAGAAATGAGAAAAACGTGATTAGCGAAAACGCAAACAGTGGCGCGCCGACACACACGTCGACAACACGAAGACTCGGTCTCGAGCTGTACATACAGAGAGGGAAAAACATAGTGCCAAGGTGCATGAGTTGAATTATCATAATTCGAATGCAACATGCTCACAGCGATATTTGTCCAGCCGAAAACATTGAACCAACGAACGTGGTCAGAAGAAGAAAGAGGCGAGAAAAAAACACACCAAACAATAAATTCAGGAACAAGAGAAAATACACACGATATAAATCGGTAAATATTTATCAAGTAGCCGAAATGTGTGTAGTGTATTTGATTTGTGCGGAACGGTTTGATCGAAGCGAAATGATTTAAATTGTAAATTTGGTCGATCGAGATACCGGGAGAGAGAGAGAGAGAGAGAGAGAGAGAGAGAGAGAGAGAGAGAGAGGGATGGCAAAATGCCAGACCAGGCCACACGACGTGAGCAATGAGCATAAACACACACTCACAGCAAGCCACTTATTTATGCATTCATATTCAGAATTTGGCATTTTATTGTTGTTACTTTGCTCAGTCGTGTTGGATTTCACTTGCTGCGTGGCTCCTAGGCTCACAACCATTCCAGCATTGAATGTGAAAGAGAATATTAAAGAGCGGTTAATTCAATCAATTCAGGTCAAACACATGACCCATTGCACAGAGAGAGAGAGAGAGAGAGAGAGAGAGAGAGAGAGAGAGAATGATTCAGATATATGCGAATCATCGCTAGATAATCGGCGAGCTTCTTTTCTGCATTTCAATTAAACGAAACTATGCACTGCATGACTTCGACCTGAGTATCAATTGCAATGAGCATGTTTATTGTTGTCTCTATCGAACAATTAAAAGCCAATTAGATAAATTATATCTCGCTTGAGAAATCTATTCAATGTAGGTCTACGTTTCGTTTCGGGTCATACGTATACGATGAACCCGATGGAATAAACAAACAAATAATAATTGATTTAGCTTAATCGTACTGAGATATGAGACAGTTTAAAATAGAATGGGTCAAGTGAATCGACCATTTGTTGCGACGAAAAAAGAAGAAGAGCTGAATAAACGTGCGACGATCATTCCGGAATGGAGACAAATAATTGTGCTACAATGCCAACGCATTGTTTCATCAACCTATTTATATATGTATTTAACATTGATGTGCCACACTCTGTCCCATAAAATATATCGCTTTGTCTCGTACTCGTCAATGAACTTTACGACAATGATGATGATGACGACGAAGCAACATTCGTTTAGGTAATGATTAAAATTTATCAGATATAGAATGTTCTGTGCTTTCTTTCTTTTTCTGTGGCTGCACGCGCGTATAGCGTAAATTACGCTTTTGGAATGTATAACGAATAGCGCGATAAGAATCGCTTCAGCAAACGTCAACGTATATACACATAGCGAGTAATGCCGAACACTTTTCCAAGAATCACATCCAACGACGGCTGCCGACGAAAAAAAAACTATTTCTGTGATTTAGATGAGGATTTTGTGAGTGTACAAACAAAAGAGATTGCTAAGTGTGTATATTATATATGTTTAGATCTTTTTTGTTCGTTCGTTTTTCGAGAAAACACCATTAAATGCGAGTAAACAAGTTCACCTAAAACCACACAAACACCATATACACGGTCCATACAAGAAGTTTCTGTCATCTTGTATTTCCTCTCTCACACTCTCTCGCGTGCGCTCTTGCGATGACTCTTTCTTTCTCATTTTCTTTGATTCTATTCCTACAACCGCAATTGTTGTGTACTTTCGTCGCTGTATTTTAATTTGAGGCGGATGAATTACGCCAATTGCAATAGCAAAAGTGTTAAGAGTTTGCCGTTTCTCGCAAAGTGATAGAATGGCAGCGAATAGGGAAAAACAAGTAATCTCCGACTTTTTCGAAGAAGAACCAGAAGATGTGTGTGTGTGCACGCTCGCGCGCGCGTACAGTGGAAAAAGCGACAATAACACATCAAAACAAAACGTATATATGGTTAATGAGTGTAATTATACCGTTAGCATTGATTTTCTTTCGTACAAATCTTGCTCTTGTTTTACTTTAGATTTTGCCTTGATTCGCCTTACACACTCCGCAATTTCACTCATTCGCGGTTGTGGTACTTTAGAAATTGACGGCAATTATACCAAGTGTGTGTGTGTAGATGCGGAGGGCAAAAAAGTGGTTGAATACACGCACAGAATGCGAAAGAGCTAGAAATTCACTTGACCACTGCATGGAGAATGAGAAGAAAGAAGAAGAACGCAGAGGAACATCGCGATAAACTGTAATTTAGTCTAATTGATTGTACGACGACGATGACGACGACGACGACGACAATGTTGTGTTTTACTTGGAATATATTTCAATAAATGCCCGAGCGCCCGACATACTCAATAGGTTGCTGCTGCTGCAGTTCTGCTGCACCAGTTCACTGCACGTCTGCCCAGTTCAACGAATTTTCTATTTATTTATTTATGAATGTCGTGCGCATTTGCGACATACACACACAGTGGTGCAAAAGGTATTTATCAAAATGAACATCATTTTAAACGACGTGAAAAATGATTTAGACTTTTTCAAAGGACTGAAGAGGGGAACGAAAAATAAAGTGCGCGAATTATGTGTCGCACAAAAAATGACTTACGCTTTGCCAATCTTCCGGTTCTTCTTTCACGATCTCTTTGACCTTTTTCACTTCTTCGGCACGTTTCAGTTGCTCCTGTGCACTTCTGAACAAATTACACGGTTTCATTTGTACAAATTGCAATGGATTGGCGGCCGGTTTCGGTGGTGCTGCTTTTGTTACACGAGCCCGTTGCACGTACTCCGTGGGATCGTAGGACATTTGTCGCTGCTGAAATGAGAGAAAAGAAACGCGAAAAAAAACGACAGAGAATTAATTTGTTGTTCAATTGAACGAAATGAAAAAAGGCAAATGAAAGAAAAATCACTGAGAATATGAAAGAAACAAAATTATAATTATATATCGTGCAAAGGAAACACACAACCAGAAGAAATGCATTTGGTGGCGCACAAATGAACGTGTCACTCGGAATTAGAAACGACGACTGTGATTACGAAGTGAAGAGAAACCGATTTGCCAAGCGCAGAATATCACATTGCGATGAAATTTCGAGATAAGCACAAAAATTACACGCAAACACATGAACACGAAATAATTAGGTGTAGATCAGAATACACCAAAGGTATATCTTCTTGTGTATCACTTGTATTTTTCCTACTTTTGATTATTCATTTGTGCTGTTTACAATTTTTTGCCCGTTCTCAGCAGTAACAAAAGCGCATGAACAGCAAAAAAATATGATACGATAAGAGAATGTTTTCATACCGAAAAAAAAGAACTCGAAGATAACGGTGTATAATTATTTGTGTTTATCTGTGAAGTTTAGCCAATCTGGTGGGTTTTGATACGCAAAATATGCGCTGTGCACTAAATGGAATAACAGGCAAGCGAGATAGAGAGAAGTATCTGATTTGCGATTAAAATGAATCAGACTGTGTGTTTATGCTGTGTGCGGTTGAATTTGTACGTAGAGTTGTCGATGCCAGTGGCTCACTTTATTTTATTGCTCGTATGAAAACTTATGAGCCGATAAAAAAATAGTAAAGAGGTAAAAATGAAAACACCACCCATACGAAAGGAAAAATGGGCAATCAAGATCGACGATTTCTTTGAAAGTATATTTTCATTTTGTGTGAACTGTTGCCGATTTTTCGTATTGTTGTTATTGTTGCCCACAATGAATCTCAAATTGAATTGGCCGATATAGCACAACAAAGAGGCGTTGGCGAAACAACCTTTGATTTCAGCTGCTTATCTCAGCACAAATTGAATAAAAACTAGAGCTTAGATGAATAGAAAAAAAACGAAACCATTTGTTTGGTGTTCGGCGCGATACGAAATTGAAGGTATAATTAATGGTGAATACAATATCTCGCTACATCTCTCTCGGTGAGCTGTATATAGATAGAAAATGTTCAAACATCATTTAGCTGTGGGCCATATCAAATCAATTGGCGAACAAAAGAAAACCAATAACTTCGATTACTGTAAGCATTCATTTAGCTACTTATTTCGATTCGTTCGCATTTCGCAAACTAATCGGGGCTCGAGCTCAGGCTCAATGGAAAGGCGTTCAAATCGCAACCAAAGAAAATCGCCATGAAAAGGTAAGCGTACGTTCGGGAGCGCGAGTTGCGAGTGCGACCGCATGAAAGCAATTAGAACTGCCTGAAATGAGCAATTCATTTGCTGTGTGTCTGTGTGTGCTCTTGAAATGAATTGCCATGAACAGGCACATTTTTGATTCACTCTTCATCGTCTTCATCTGTTGTGTTCCATGCAATGCACTCTTTCTAATGTGTAATTTATGGCGATGCAAACACGTTGTGGCAGTAGCACAAAATTAGTATAATCAATGCGCAGCAACGGTGGCGTTTATAATCAGTAAAAAACCATCAGTTACAGGCTACTGCTCAATTCCATCACATGCGCGTACAAACACACACACACACACACATACATTGTAAATATCGATTCATGAGCGCGCTCGCGCACGATCTCAATTACACTTCTTCCAGCAGTATATCGACGCATATTTTAATATTAAATTAAATTAAAAATTCTAAAGCAACTAACCCAAGCGAGATATCATATATCATATAAATATGACTAGATCATTTTCACGTCCAACATAAATTACTTGAGCACCGATTACCGTTCTTCGTTTCTTTTCTTTAATTTCTTCGTCGTTTCTCTCGCGGTCAAGAATTTCTATCGGTTTTTACTCCAGTTTAAATGACGCCAAATATACATAAAAACAAACAGCTCTTCGCGTAATTACAATACGAACGAATTTGGCCAATGGCCCAAAGACAACACACAAATTACGTATGAACGCAAGAAAAAGACGTTGTGTGCGTGTGTCAGGTTCGGTGAACGTAATAAGATTATGATTATGTATACGAAAAATGTTTTCATCATACACACACACACGCCCGAGTCGACAATTTTTGAGAGATGAAGAAAAACAAACAGCTCAAATTCTCTCGCTCTCATCAACAAAGAATTTACGGTATAATTTTTTTCTTGGCTTGAAAATAATTTCGGAAAGGTCAGAGAGATTTTTCTGGCATTGGGAATGGTTCTTCATCTCTTGAACCGTTTCAAACGAGTGGGAATATTTCGAAACAAAAGCAAATTTGGCACAGAAAGAAAAAAAAATAAGTCGATACGATGGGACGATGTTCACGTTTTCACGAAACATGACTTCCGCCTTTGAACATTCAGCAACGGCATCTAAGGATGCAGCACGTTCGCATTTTTCGGCTTTCATCTACTGTCTGCTGTGTGTGTGGCGTGTTTTGTTTTTCGTCTGTCGACTGTGGTTGATTTGATTTTCGGCAGTGTGTTTTTTTTCCACTTTTTTGTCGGTGGTTTATGCAAGCATGGGCTTTCACCACTTAATTGAATTGCTATTTAGTGGACATTTTAATCGGAAAGTGTTATATGTTGAAATTTTCATTACGCTTGCAGATGAGATGCGATTTTAAATGGTATAACCTTTCGCCGTAGCGCACAGTGAAAGAGGCAAGTGGCCAAACAATGCCAACTGACCCGTCGTGTCACTTGCAATGATGATGTAAGCCAAATGAATTGAAGCCACGATGACATGTACTTCAATTGAGTGTGAATTTGCGAGTGAAACTCTTCCCTTTCTTTCATAAAAATCGATAAACGGCCTCTAGTTGACTCATCATAAATACACATGTAGAATGTGTGTAGGTTGACATTATCCGATTTTCAATTATAATAAAAATGTCAGAAGTGTACACACACAACACTTTCCGAAAATGGTCACACACTTAATGGCTGGGCTCAATCAGCTAGAGAGAGAAAAACACTTTTAACACATCTTGACTTGTTGATGTTCTGTTGATTGGTTAAATTGTTTTGAAATTGCTGCTAAGTTGACGGGTTAAAAAGTGTGCTTAACTTTCTGTTTTTGGCAAATAAAAAGAAAAAGTGCTTCTTGTTAGTCGTCGTCGTCGTCGTTGTTGCGACGGCTCATTTCGTTTTGCCGTTAGCTTTGTTATTTCTAATAGGAAGAAAAATTGCTCACCATTTTGCTGGAGCTGTGTTCGTTCTGTGGCTCAACTGCATTCGATGCTGTTGGTGATGTTGGTGTCGTTGGTGTCGTTGGCACGTTACCCGATGGCATCTTTCTCTCTCTCTCTCTTTCTCTTTCGAAATGTTTTATGAGTTTGAATTGGTTTGTTGTTCTGTCGTCACATAAATCTCGCCGTCGATCGATTCGGGCACTTTGCAATTCACATGTAAACTAAATAGTTACGTGCCGGAGCACTGTTCGCCTGTCTTTCGTAATCAATTTCGTTGGTTTCGGCCTTTGGTCTTTGGTCTTTTTCAAGATTTTCGCAATTGATTTGATTGGATATTTATCTCTTCTCTCTTCGCGCTGTCGACCAAAATTTCTTCTTCTCTCTGTCGATTCTATTTCGGATGAGGATGTGTCCAGTTATGGATTTTTTTTTCTTAACTTGTTTCCAATGTAACGGCCACGCAATCAAATTCAAATGAATTAGCAAAATATGTTTTGCATGCGATTCATTGTTGACTCGTGCATGAGAAGCCGAATGTGTGTGCTGTTATGCTTTTGGGCTGGATAGTCGATTTGCTGTTTGCATAACTCTTTTTTCCTTCACCGACTGCCGTAATATAACGATTATGTTGCTTTATATATTTGATCAAAGTCGCGTCCTTTGGGGTAATAAGCTGCAAAGAAAATCGAAACAAAAACCAGATAAACATTAAACCAATGTTGGAAAATACAGAGAATGAAAAAAGAAACACAACGAAAAGTGAGAAATATTTTGTTATTAACATATATGACACCACCATAAAGCGGTTCATTTCTTCCATTCTTTCATTCGCGCTGAGTCGCCATGCTACTTGCGATGCTAATGTTGCTCATTTCAAATGCGAAAGCATTTTTGTTTGCTGTCACTTATTTTTCGCCATTTGCGACTCTTTTCAATTCACGCGCAATTCAAAGTGCACTAGTATACACAGCATCAATTGTGAGTTTGCAAGTAAAACGGCTAAACAACTGCAAGTCATAATAATAAATACCATTAAAATATTGACTTTTTGGACAACGCTAACGAAAAGAAAACAGAGACGAAAAGAAATGCGAAACAATGGCAAATGAATTGTAAAATGCAAAATAAACACGCGGCACGGGGAGGAGAAATGGTCAGAGAGAAAGAGAATTTCTGTAGCGCGATCGGGCTACTGAGCGTTTGTCTCGGCGAAAAGAAAAAAGAATCGCGGCTGGATCAACGAACGGTACTATTTTTTTGTATTTATCTATCAAATGCACGTATATACACATGATACTTGAAGCGATTGCATCGATCACAATTCGGATTGTGTGTGTGTGCTTCGATCGAGCTCGAGGGAAAAAACGGATCCATCACAATTGTTGCCGCATATGGAAACGGTTCGAACTATTCAAAGTCGGTTTGATGGCTGTGGTTTGCCATTGCCGTTTGTTTGTCGAGTGCGCGAGTTTTTTTTTGTTTCTTTGTTTTCCTACGTCTTGGGTTTGTATGTAAAATTTCACAGATATTTTGCCGTCGAATGACTCGGCCAATGCACGTATTCTGTGTGCGACGACGGCGGCGGCGATGAATTTCGTTGTTTGCCGTTGGATTGCGTTAAAAGGTAAGTGAAATGAAACTTGCTGTTTTTTCACTTTTTTTCTATCTATCTGCAGACCAAATGCCTGTGTTGTGTATGTCGCTTTTTTTGCCATCGTTTTCTTTTGCTTCTTTTTTTTCGAATTAGTGTTTTTTCTCCATTTGCCGAAGACTCGCAGCAAATAGTGAATCTGGTTGTGTAGTGTGCACTGGAATGAGGCTATGATATATTGAACAGTCAAAGGTGAATTTCTTCTGTCAGCAGGTTTGTTTCGTTTTTAATTGAGGGAAATTCATAGAAAATAAAAACAATATAACCGAAAATGCTAAACGATTTCTCTGCTCTTGTTTCTTTTTTTCGGCCTCCCGCCTCAAAATTCAGTGCGCACACACACACACACACATACACCGGTTCAAATGAAACTTTTTCAAAAGCAATCAAATTTAAGCGAATCTGCAAATTCATAGCGCCAATTGACGGTCAATCTAATAACAAATAAACCGAGACGAGATTGCTACAATAATAATATAAGCAAACATTGTATACTCTGACAATCTAAGCAAAAAAAAGAAGCGAAATATATAATGGCGTGAATGATTCATTGCTACGTGGTTTTCTTTCAATTCGATCAAAAACTAAATAGAAAAAAGAGACGCGCACGGTATTGAATATCGCGGCGCAATTGAATCGTGAGATGTAACAAAAGCAGTCCATTGTTCGGTGCATCGCATTTTCGTTTGATTCATAATGATGCAAAGTCAAGTACTCTCTCTGTGTGCGATGCTGGTTGATGGATGACTCCGGCGGAGATGTTGCTATTTTTTCTGTATTTGTATACATAATTCAATTTTCGCCAGAGTCTGAAATTACGCCGAAGCACAGCACGTATACACACCGAGCGGAGTGAGAATGTTTATGTTTTTTGTTACTGTTCAATGCCACACAATTTATCCTATCTCTTGCAAAGTGTTTTCTTTTATTCATTTTGCACAAACATATGCCGCTGTTAATAACAAATCTTTGTTCAGCATGGTTCATTGTTTTGCGCGCATGAAATATGCAACCACAAAAATTAATATAATTAGCGACAAATCGAATTTCCGAACCATTTTTTCATTTTTTACAAAATGTGCGCGCTCACATTCGCATTGTTACCAAATGACGCCACAGCCGTGTAATGCTACTTCATTTTTCCCAGACAATTTTTCTCGCTGAACTTTGACAAATGGATCTAAAATTGTCGCATTAAATGTGTGCAAACCGTTTTTGCTGGTAAGGTCGTTGATTTCGAGAAAACTGCCACAAAGAATGTGTGAATGGAAAGACACTCTTGAGACACCAACTTTTGAGCGGCATCATAATGAAAAATGAGCGAATAAAAGGTTCTTTGACCCGCATGGAAAATTGATTTCTTACGGCCACCACAACAGCAGCAACAGCACCTCATCTCGTGATAAACGTTTTGTTTCTGCACACACAAAATAAAGAGTGAGAGTCTTTGTTTGCCATTCATCAAAATGCACCAGACCAGATGCTGCTGCTGTTGTTGTTGTTGTTGTTGTTATGGAAATGGAATGCGTCGGTGATACGCCATTTTCTGAGCTTGTGGCGTTGAACTGAACATGAAAAAAATATCGATCGTTGTGGTATTGCAAACGACTAGTGTTTCATTTTGAAAAAGTGCGAGTTTAGAAATTCCACGTTGAAGGCGAACCCCATTTTTGGTCGGAACTTTATCAGCCGACCATATCGTATGTTGTGATAAGTTTGGCTTGGCTGTGTTTTTTTTTACAAAACTTTGTATGTTTTTCACAATCGATTTTGCTGTTTTTTCAATATATTTTGGGCTGTTTTTATTTGTTTGCGGTTTGTTAACTTTTTTTTGGTTGGTTATGGTTTGGATTGGCATTGGTCGAACGCAACGCGAATCTGAGAGAGTGGTAAACTGCCAGTGGTAATAAATGAGGCGATATACCCTCATCTCATTATGGCTTTGTTGTTTGTTGCCTTTAATATCATTATCGTTTATTTTTCAAACATTTTATCCGAAATTCCATTGTGCGTACCCGAGAGTTCAATCTGTTTTCGTGTTTTTTTTTTATCTCTCGTTCGTTGTATGTCGTAATCGGTATAATTCTGCCCATAATTGCATTGTGTTCGAGAGAGTTATACTTGCAACAACACAAAAAAAACGTGCAATTTTCATGTGCAACATACTCACACACACACACACACACACACACACTGGGTCTCACCATCTATCCCGCTCAAATGAACGAAAAAAAGCAATTGAAAGAAGGAAAACAACGAATTGAACAGGAGAGAAGAAAAAAAAGAGCAGCCCAAACAAATTAGAACCGCAACAAAGGCGATGCAAAATTAAGTACCGCATATACTCGACCTGTCTGATGCTATTATTATCGAATACTAACAAAAATGCCGCAGATCACGCATGCAAAGCGTAATGAGTTCAATCAATTTCATCATGATTATTTTACACGAAATGCACAAGCTACATCTCGTATTGGGATTGAAAATGAAAACACACACACACACACACACACACACACACACACACACACCAAACACGGAGTTGAGCTGCAGCGCGTGCATTACCAATCCAATTGCATGTGGTTTTTGATGTGCGCGCACTCTCATTCTGAGCAACAGCAACAATGCGAACAGAACAATCTCTATCTCTCCCACAAGTAACAAACGACGTAATTTCGAATCCTTTTGGATATTTCTCGACAGTATGTTTGATTTAGTGGAATTTCAGCTCAGAAATGGATTGCACGTACACACTTTGTTGTATGCGGAGTGCAGACACATAACATTAAGCCTCACTCATCTAGTTGAGCCCGTAACATGAAATGATGGCGTTGAAATGCATGTTTAAAAAAAAACATTTGTAGCAAAAAAAAAAGAAGCAAAATCGCTTTTGTTATCGCTGTTTTGTTATGTGTGTTTTTATCTTCATTTTTTTATTATTATTCACCGATTTTGAACAGAGATTCCAAAACGTGTACAGATAATTCTATTTTATGGTTTGAAAGTATATATATCTGTATATTTGCGGTTTACAGTGGGGTCAGTGGATGAGTGAGTGTATTGAAAAGGAATAAAAACTGAATTCGAAGTACGAAATTGTACACGATTAATACAGAAACGAAAATAATGTGCACATTTATTCTATAATTCGCATATTTTTGTATATGTACGTTCTTTTCCGTTGTTTAATTGTGAACAGTGAATGCAATTCATGTCGATTCGACCGTGCCATGAATCGGATTCGTTCAACAACAACAAAAACGAACCACAAATGAACGAAGTAACAAATTCGTGGAGTCAAAACCACTTACTATGTGATCCAAATCGTGCTGTGCTAAAGCGCTCAGCCGCACATTTTCAACCTGTTTAAATTGATCGGTTATACAATTAGTCTATTAATTCATACGTATACGTATTCGAATTGTTTGTGTGAATGCAGCAAAGCAAAAACTTTTAATCATCATTTTAAATGCAGCACACAAATCAGGCAACAACAACAACGAAAAAAATTGAAACGAAAAACAAATGCACACCCATTTGAAATACATATGCTTGATGTAACGCTATATTTGCGATCCTTTGGCATTTTTCAATCGATAAATTTTTCATATTTAGTTATAACTAAGTCCTCTATGGCACGTTGTATATATATTATTTTTTTGCATCTCTTATGCATGGATTTTGTGTGTGTGTGTGCAAGAGTTAGCGGTGCGCTAAATCTACCAGCTACCTGCTGCTGTTGATGACGCCGTCGATTAATATTGCATCGCCTTGATCGGCACGTAGGTGTTGCAGCACGATGTATCAATTGGCATGTAATTGCAACATGTAACGAACAAAAAGCAACAACAACAGCAAAATGTTCATTTTCATCTCTTCGAGCCTAGGCCGTTGGATTCTGGCGGTGAGCGTGCGAGTGCGAATTTTCGTTTCGCTTTTTTTATCTCGTTTCATTCTTTATTCTCTTCAACCCATGTAAAACCATTTTGCACATTGTTATTTCGTTGAGAATGCAATATGTTAATCTATAATAATTTTCCTGGGATTTATGTCTAATATGGTGTCGGTACAAAGTATTCGTAATTGAGCAATATATAATATTCGTTTTGATTTCAGAGCCGCTCACTCAATTCAATTTCAAACATGTTCTCGCGCGCAAACGTTGAATTGGTTGGTCCCTCTCTCAATATCAACGGCCAACGAAAAAAAAACGTCCTGAAACATGTTTGTAAATTGAAGCTGAGATAACACTTGAATGCCGACCGATTGGTTTCCCATCTTTCTTTCGGGCAGTCGATTTTTTCATCAGTGCATGTGACGCGATCTTGTTTGGAATCATTCTGAAAAATTGTTTTTTTTTTGCTTCGCTTATAATTTGATCCGCCACACATAACTTTCGTTTGCTTCAATGCTTAGCTGAATTCCGAATGAGTGTGCGGTTGTTATGATAATCCGCCACGATCGCGCAGCTTTTCAATTGTAAAAATTCGCTCATCATCTCTTTCTCGTTCGTATTTATGTATGCCATTTTGCGCAATCTTAGTTTTTAATGCGTTTTGAAAAATGGATGGATGAAAACGACGACGACATCGACAAAATGAGCAACGAGAGAGAGAGAGAGAGAAAAGAAGAAGAAAAAGCGCAGAAACTGGATGAAAATATGAACAATAAATCTATCTACACATCGTGAAATAGCAAAACATGAGCATGGCGTGCAATATCGTATTATATAGGTTTTATTGTTGAAAATTGTGCGTTATTAAGGGATTATATTAAAAGATTGCTGCAATTCGATTGCGTTACACTCGTTTCCATCTCTTCGCACAGATAAAATTACTGTGTGCTCGTAATGATGGGGTTTTTTGTCTGACACACAAGTTGATTGTTTTTTTTTTTCAATTACAATATACAATTTTATCGGCTCAGACTGTCGGCGGAATCGGTGTCCGGAGCTTAGCAATCTTCTGTTCAGGACAGAGCAGCTAGAGCATCATCGATCATCTCACCTGAAAAGCCCATCTGTATTTTAAAATATATACATATATGTATAATATAAATTGTATCACAGCGCGCCGATGAGGAATAAATTGAAATAAATTAAGTAGAAAAACCAACATGAGATCTTAATGACGGATGGATGGGGCCGGCAGTTTCTCAGAATGGCTACCAGTGATGAAGTAAAGGCAAACATTTTATGCACAAAGACCTCTTAACTAGCCTATCAATTATTCGGATAACTCTTTTTTTCGCTTCACCATACAAACGCACATCTAGAATCCCACCATCTCATGTGGCAAGCAGCTCTTTTTCTTCTTCAACATTCGGTATGTTTCCGACACATACTTTTTTTCTTTTAATGCCTTTTTTTATTCTTTTCTTTCTAAGAGTTCATTTCGAAGCAGTCAAACTACCAGCATCCAATTGTTGTTGATACCGAATGAGTGAGTCAGTCAAAACGATTTAAAAAGATGTTCAAAGAAATTGGCATACGGGAGAAAACCCATCGAAATGCGAATGGGAAAAAAAAGGTAGAAAAAAAAATTGCCCAATAAATATATTGCGTGTTGATTTTAATCAACTCCAGAGAATCGCATAAAACACATGAAGCGGCCCAGCGGACTATAGTCATTTCTTTGCTGGTTCAGCGAACAAAAACACACACGAATGGCGATTGCTTTAATTAGTTTTAATTTGAATGCGGGGAGAAAAAGGCAGCGAGATAAAATGTCATAGGTAAAAGATGTGTAGTTGGAAACAGAGCACACGGACCATGGGCGAACACACAAGCGTTGAAAACGCGCAGAAACAAAAAAAAATAGCATCATCCAGAGAGTGTGTGAGCAAAAGAGACACATAGGCAGAGAGAGAGAGAGAGAGAAGATGAAAAGTATCAAACATTCGATTTTAGATTAGATGATGTATGCTGAAGTGAGACAAATGACCGCGCACGTAATTACACACAAACAAACACTCGGCTGAACAATTCGATTCCAATTGACTTGGATGTTGTACGCTTGTCGTCGTCATCGTTGTTTTTGTCGTTGTCGTTCTTTTTTTAGCGACACACCGGGAAAGAGAAAATGAATGGAAAACAAAGCAAGATTGCATGTAATACGATCACAGTGAGTGACGCTTTTTGTCGCATCAACCGTACAAATTGCAATCGCCGATGAAGTGAATCTATCATCGATGGTGTGGATACGTCTTGTCGACACCGTCATCAAACGCAAATGGAGAAAAAAAGTCAATCCAACATAGAATGGAAATCTAATCAACTGAATCTGCCGTCTTGAATTTGCTGTACCATGATAGACAGACCGATGCAGCTACAACAACAGCCGACTGTCAACCTTCCCATCGTTTGCATACATTCTATGCGTGCGTATCATGTGAGAGAACTTTTTTTTCGTTCGTTTTGCTTTGAGCGCTAAATCTAAGGAAGGGGAAAAAATAGATGATAATTCCACTTCATTAAAACGACACAAAATTATGATTTGCATGCACGCATTATTATTTACATCGAATAATCATCATTAGCCATGGATTTCAGTCGTTTGGCTTTATTCTTGGTATTCTCTTCAACTCCAACTTGACATAAGCGTGACCAGTTCAAATAAGCTTGCTTGAAGTTGACGAAAAAAAACAACATGTATGATAATAATAGGAATGTGACAATGGCAATTTTTAAGTAAGCATAAATCTTTGATTCAAATTCATTATATGCTGAACCACCGTTATCTTAAGAGCTTTGATTGCGATGCGTTTCGTTTCGTTGGAAAAAAAACATTTCAATAACAACAGAAATGTTATGTCGCTTTGTAATGCGTGGCGAAATAGAACACGCGACAATTCCAACAACGACGATTCTGACAAAGAATAGAATTTATGTTGCATAAATGAAATGGCCATATTTTATTCACTGTACTACATATTCAACTCGTTACACACACGGAGATACACATACGCGAGAAGTTGAAGAAAAAACTTCTTGACTTTTGTGTGATATCATGCATTCGGTGTACTCGCACACGCTCACAACGGCATTACGGTGATCTACTTGCATATGGCGATCGGGTAAATAAAATATTTTTGTTATTTACAGGCGTCATATATAATAGTATATATATTTTCTCGATGCCAAGTAATCGAAACGATCATCAGAAGAAAAAAAAAACCGTGTGCTTTGTGTGATTCTCGGTGGCTTCGCTTGTTTTACTCCATTTTGTAATTTCTATTTGTTCCAATCGGTTTTGCTGCGATATTCAAGATGATTACGTTATAATTTCTATCTGTTGTTTTCATCAGCGCCGTTCGTGTGTTGTTCACGCATGAATAGCCTAATGCACACATAGCACATAGCGCATAAAGAATCTCGAGCACATTTTACAAATGTCCGGCAATAGAATCAAGTATTTTCAAATAAAACGTGTATGTGAAATATCTGGCGCGCGCGATGGCGAGAAGAAGAAAAAAAAAGACAAAGAAAAACAACAAACGTTAAAGCACTTCAAATCAGATGCTGGCATGGATGGAGAGAAGAGAAAGAAGAAATCTTGACTGTTGAATTAAATAGAGCGAGCCAGAACAAGAATGAGAATAAGAAAGCCGCGGACGAACGGTAATGATGATGATATACATTTTATTTTCTACGTATACGCATACACACTGCCAACCAAAGCCCTAAACGTAAATGTTGCCACACTGTTGGACCAGTTATATAAAACACAAAGCCAGCGACTGGTAACGCATCAGCATCAATATCAACAATATCGTATTATTATTATTTCAATATGGATTTGATTTGATTCGATTCGTTCGTTTTGACGATGGCGTTCCATGTGTCTGTGTATGTGTGTGTGCTCCGTGTGGTGTGTTGTCCTCCGGTAAACAGCGCATTAAAGAAATGCGTTAGCACAAATGCATCCATCCGACCAAAGCATCAACTTCATATTGTATAATCAATTTAATTTGCGGTTTTGTATTCAGCTCGTCGAAACGAAGCGATTGCCTCATAATTTATGTGAATGTGTCCATCAGAATGAACACATTCCTAGCCACACCAGGAACATTTCGATAAGCAACACGAGTTCATCATATAATTGGATGCGATGATCGATTTGAAAATATATATATTTATTCGTTCACTACGATGATGATGATCGAATGGATAGCCGTGAAATTGCGTTGCGCACATTTGCCGATCCGACAGAATGAAGTAGAGAGGAAAAGGGCAGTGAAAACAGTTCATTATATTATTTATTGCATGTTCGGCCTGTTACATCCATAAAACTTGAAAACGATTAAATGAAATCAATTACAATGGATTAACTAGCCAATGACACTCGTGATCACGCATAACACACCGGTCAAAGTTGTCGAGACCGACGACGGCATACGGCTGGTGATGATGTTGAATTATGATAAATTCGTGTATCGTTCTATAGAGTTGCTGTCGTTACAATTTAGCCTCCAATTTGAATTTGGTGCGATGAAGAAGGCCTCAATCGATTTTAAATACAAGATAGCTTTTAATAAAAAACAAAACAGTCAAATGAACAAAAAAAACATGTTTCTAAATTTGGCATAGAACTAAAAAAGCCTCACCTATCTTTTGTAATACATTTTGTTAAATCCATCTCATTCGCTCTGTTTGTGTTTGATTGAGCTGCCCTGTTGTGTGTGACTGAGTCGCACTGTTGTGTGTGTGATTGGTATCGTGAACATAATACAAACATTCATCATTGTCATTCAATCAGACGGTTTATTTTTTATTTTATACTCCTCTAAATACTGTAATATTTGATTCTATTCAAACAATGTGTGCCCGAATGGTGTTCTTTCATGAGCGAAGAGTTTAATTTGATGATTATTTTATCGAACCAAATGAAATAAGTTCATTATCACTAGATAAAAAGAACGAAATTCCTTCGGGCGGTTTATCTTTATAAACCCTCGTATACGAGTATACTAGGGAAGAATGGCCGTTTTTGGATAGATTTATTTTGACTTCTCTTCTTTGATGTGTCTTATTAATTAACTCACTGATAGACAAAAGTGGAATCAAAGAGACTACCAGACGTGGACCACCTTTGGATCTCACCATAAAAAAAATCGAAGATCTATGATTAACTCTTGACCACCTGAACTCATTAGTTTTTTTTCTTCGACTCATTCCTTCGAAGTTTCCTCATAGCAATTTATTTATAATTACCATCCAAGCTAATCACAGCACAAAAAAAAGAGAATGAAGTGCGACACAAAAAATAATTTCAAAATGCCACATGATTTGATTAAAATCAAATTAGAATACAATGTTATAATCTTACGATGCAAACAAACAGAAAAAAAAACGATGACAATAATGAAGATATAAGTGCTATTGCTGTTTGAAAACGTCAACTTTTTCTTTCTCTCCCTTTCCCGATCCGATCTTTGAGAGGTACTTGTTTTTTTTTCTTATTCCCAATCACTTTGACTTGTGATGGTGGTGTGCACGTGTGTAGCATTCGCGCAAAACCATTTTTTGCTCTATATTTCTTTATCTATCTCTGGATAGACTTCAGATACATTTTTTTTGTTCGAACAAAAAAACAAAGTTGTCCATTTTCTCGTTTTGCCATTAAGTTTTTGATATTTAAGGTAGAAAAAAAAGCCGTTTGGAAAATGAACATGGAATAGAGGAAAAAAAGAAAAAATCGACAAATAAGTATGTTTAGTGTGTACTAATTGAATCGTTAATAGTGTGCCTACACAACGGGGCCCGTTGGATTGGCTTGTTTTGTCTCTCTCTATCTCTCTCTTTCTATCTCTCTCTCTCTCCCTCTGTCTCTCGCACTCTCTCATTCTGTAAATGCGATTGCGAATGTGAACGACAACTTTGTTGACGCTGATTCGAAATGTGAATTTCAAATGTGGATATTTATAAATAATGCATACACAAAGAAAGAAAAAAAGAAGTCTATCGCAAGACTGTTGAAAAGAGCGGCGCGCATGAACATTGAGTTAGCGGCTATTCTCGTTATTACACATACATACTGTATACATGACGCACCGATAACGTGGACGGACTATTATATCATCGTGAATCGTGCTGCCAGCCGATATTTTTCTTCTTTTCTCTCCCTCTTTCTTCCTCTTTTCCAATTTCGTTTGCTTTGTGTGACATGACGAAAACCAAAACAAAAGCGCAAAAACTGTAATTTGTTTGTTTTTGAGCGAGTGCTTGGGTAGCGAGTGTAAATATGAAACATGAAATACACCAAAATACCGATTTCATCGAACTTTGTTGTTATTGCACCCAAAATGTACATATATTTACACAGAAAGACCGCAATACGAACCGTCGTCGTTGCCGCCACAACAAAATTCCAAAATCAATTTCGTTTGTGCAATGGGCATGGCATGACCACACTCTGTTTGCACACATTTCGTATCCAATTATTGGTTTTATTAAAGGAAGTGAGTGTAGATAACGATTGTCATAAAACATATTGGCGCTTTTATGAAAAATAAAAACCACTCTTAAACAGACCATTCGCTGACTAATTGAGAAAAAAAAAACAGACACAGAGATTGTTCTTTAGATATACAAAGGTGGGACAGAAATGTTGTTGAATTTTGACGTGATGGCAGTGACATCTGTAAGAAGTAGATTTTTTGCTGGGTTTTCATGCAAACGATTGATGAACAATGGAATTTCATTCAAATGAAAATGTGATGCAGATTATAGCAAAGCCGACAACGACTGATCAAGCCAAATCGTCTGAAAATACCTGGTCAATCAATATAGGTGGCGTGTCATCCACAGTCATAAAATTAATCTGTCGGTTCTTCATGGAGATCGACCATACTTTTTTTTTCTCTTTTAGTTTGAAGGTCGACGTCGTTTCGCTTCATTTGGCACTTCATAATTCATACGCCGATCGTAAAATGAAACGAATACAATCCACCATCGATGAACAAATATCAAATATCATTTAAAACAATGAATATATATGATCGAGCAAATATTGCCTTGTTGAAAACGATGATTTCATTTGAAATGACATTTAAATGTCAGCAATGCAAACAAAACGGGGCTTGGATGCGTGCTGTATATTCTCTCATTCGCCGTTTGTTTGCTGTGTGTCATTTCGCTTTATCAAACAAAAGCGGCAGAAATGTAACAGCAAACAGAAATTGCCACAAGGGCTGACTTGTCACCCTTGCTTACATGCAATTCGAAAGTAATTGATATGAAATGCTCCACGGAACACTCATCGCACTATCGCGTTATGTGTCATGGTGATATCGCCACTTTTTTCTTCTGTGATAATGTCAAAATCTATAATTTGATTATCGACAGCGTCCGGTCAGACACGTCGTAATCGGATTTAATTATAAACATCGCTTCAATTCATGCGTGCACAGACACTTATTAATTTCCAAATTGAATCATGTGATAATGAAACGGTTTATTTTTACCGCCGCCAGCAAATGGAAACGGCGGCAATTTTGTTTTGTTCGTTTTTGACATCAAGCAAGCGGATTGTTTTTGTCGTAACTGCGCATTTTCTGCAAATTGCTCTCAATTTGGATTATCTCATGTTTGCAAAAGCACGCAATAAAGTGGCTTGCTCACGTCGTCGTCATCGTTTTGGTCGTGCAATCGTCGTCTCATTCCGTGCATAATGAGAAAATTCTTGCCACTTTATTTATTTGCCGAAAACGAAAAAAAAAAATTGTTGCTTGCCGGCAATTCTCGCAATTCAGCTTTTATTGGTTTTTTTTTCTCTTAACCAATAAATTTGAATACTGCGTTTTCGCATGATTCGAAACACTCAAATTATGGCTATGTCATGCTGTGCGATCATTTCAAATTCTGTCACAAATAACCGCACAACAGAGGGGAAAAACGGCAACAGCAACAGCCAATGCCTTGATCTCAATTGCAAACGATGTTTTGCACAAACACACCGAAATGTTTAGACATTCGAAATTGATTGCGATCAAAAAAGAAATGCAAACAAATTCGACCAAACGAACGGAATGTTCAAGCCTCATTTCAATCGCGTCGGTTTGCAAAATGTTCTTTTTTTTAACATTGCGGGAGTAACAAAGAAAAATCTCAATTCAAACTACATAAATTACAGGCATTTCGTTAAATCCAAACACAATTAAGATCCATTGTGTGTACTAGATTGTGTGAAATTTGTTTTTTCGAGTATTGCTCTTTCTTTTTCCTGATGCCTAATTGATATTCATTTGTTACAAGTGCAAAAAAAAAGTAAAATAAACATGCAACACAAAGCGTTCATTCTATGGATTTATTCTTGTGGTGTTTGACGTGGCAGCGGCGTCGGCGGCGGCCGAATCGTTATTTGTATATAGTTCAGTGCCAAAGGCACGTCAACAGTGACAAATGAGTAGGTTTTTCGTTTGATGGAAACTGCTCTCTGTCGTGGGATAAGACGAAGAGAAGAAACAAAGAGTAGAAACGATTTGAGCACTCTGGGCCGATATGTGTGCACCGCAAAGAAAGTTGATATTCACATTTAAATCGAATGGGAAGTGTAAATAACCGAATAATAATGAGTTTCTTTCAGCAATTAGAGAGAAACGCGTTGCATCGCAGCATAGCGGTAAGGGTACTAGGTCAAGAAATTATTAGAGATATACGGGCCTCGCAACCAGTTTCTATTTTTCATGTGTATTCTTCGTCGGAAGAAACCAAATTGATTGATATGGGCTTATATATCGATGGTAATGAAACGTGAGACGCAATCAACGATTGATTCGTCGAGACATGAGACACAATGATACCGTTAATGCAAATGCTTTTCCTATTTATGAGCTAATTTCGCTCGACATTCCGACATTCGATCATTAATCACGTGAGAAGTGCGCGTGCGCAGAATGTTATCGCCCATCGACATTTAAATCGAGCAGACACGTGAAATACATGCACTGAAAACTGTAAGGAAATCGACAACTCGCCAATTACACGCCAATAAATTTTCAACTGATACTCGCTATGTTGGTACAGAGAACGCGCGACTGATTTCTATTCCATGGATCACTTTTCGAAAATTGGAAAATAATAATTACACGCAAATTACCGGTGTAAGCTGCTCGCTCTCGCTCGGTCGATTGTTGGTCAGTCTATCGATTCGACTCGTTTAGAGATCATATTAATCTTGTTCTTCATTTGGGGCTGGGCCATCGTCATGTGTACACACAGAGAGAGAGAGAGCGCTATTTGTAAACAATAACTAGCAATATGGCAAACGAGATCTATTGATGGCTTTATTATTCTTGTCCTCTTCTTATTCTTTTTTCCCGGCTCGATACTCAGCCATAATTCATGGAGATGGCAGCTAGTACACAGAAAAAAATATGAATCTCTTTGTACTGAATGCATGAGTTTGCGTTCTTTTTGTTCGAAATACTGGCACAAGCGATCTGCCAAACTGTCTGTCAGCTTTCTTTCCGTCGCCCATTATTGTTGTTGTTGTGTTTTTTTCCGTTGCATTTTGCTCCGGTTTTCGATTGCCTCGTTTTTACTGCACATGCCAATGCAATGCCTATTTAAATCTACCGCTCATTTGCAGTTTTTCTTTTCATTTCAATTGGCTGAGTTTTCTGTAAGTTCTCGCAATGACTTTCTTTCAACGAAGTAAAATGCCAACTCTACCCATTGCGTTTTCCATTTTTCTTTCCGTACCGAAGAAAAGAAGAAAGAATACGATAATCATCATAATGATGATGCTGCTGCTGCCGCCGCCTGATTAATGTGCGTAACAATTGCATTACAATGCAAAGTACAAAATTGAACTAAATACATTTTTAAATAGATGACTGTGTTTTGATAACAAGCTGCTCTGTGTTCGTTTCCGTGTTGGTGGCATTCAAGCAACGCTATGCAGCAGAAGAAGAGATTTCAATCGAATTGGCGGCAGTGGACGCACGTATGTATATATATATTCTTTCCATGACTTGCGACTTCTTTTCGATCTCTCTTTCTCTCGTTATGTGATATATCTAAAACGCATTAAACTAAACCAGTTGTTTGTACAACAATCTTTAGCAAAATATAATATTCTGTTGTTTGAATGCGGTGTGATTATAGGTTGTTTTAACATAAACATTTCACACTGAAATTTTATGGCATACAAGCTGTTGCTTTTATGATTTGTTGTATACGATGAAGAAAAAAAAACAATTATAATTACACAAACGAAAATAAAAGAAAAAGAGTATGATCTCTGTCTGCCTATTTCTGTGCCGTGTGTGTGTGTGTGTGCTTTCGTTCGTATGTGAAATGCAGTAGAAAGTTCTGTGATCGGTGTGCAATAGTTGAATAGCGCATTGGATAATAATTATAAAGTCTTTAGAGTCGTTTTTTCTCTCTGCTGTTTCACTAAATGAGCAACGGTTTGTTCGGACGAGAAGAGAGGAGAAGAAGAAGAAATAGAAACCAAAAAAAAAAACTTTCAAACGAACATGCAATCGATTTATTTATGCCGTTTGCAGCCACATTGTCTATATATTTCGTGTGAGTGCAGAGAACGATCCATTTCGGTGTTTTTAGCGTGTATGTGTTTAGTGAGCGCAATCTTTTGAATTTTTCAGCTGATGCGGAAAAAACATTCATAAGCCCAAGATATTATGGCGAGAGAGCGATGGCGCATGCGCGCACAAGCGATGCAAATGCAATTTGTTTGCTTTTTGGTCGAATGTCGGGGATTCAATTGAGGGTACGTATGCACCAACGCGTACCAAGCGAGCGAACGATCGAGCCAACGATCAATTGCGATTTGTCGATGTCGATTTATAACGAAAAACTATCAATTTGTGCATGGCACGTGGGCATTCTATATGTTCAATTCCATAAATGATGAAATTCCGATGCAGATGTGAATAAAAACGCGCTGTTTTACATGCTCGCGCTCACACCATAACGAATATGAGGTGATTTTTATTTTCGTGTTGTTTTCTGTTCATTTTTCAATGATCTTTACTATACATTAGAAACGCATTTACTTCAGAAACTTTCAAAATTATCAACTTTTTTCCGTGTGTGTGTGTGTGTTTTTGTCGGTGTTTTACATGAGTTTATTCAATTTTTGGTTCCGGCCTTTTGTTTTCGGAATCGCTCTCGAAGTCACGGAACGACAAACAACAATGACAATCATAACATATTTAGCAAGTATATCAACAACACACAAATAGCAACTCAAATTATGATATCATAATGTAATCGTCATAAAATGAAGAAAAAAACGGAGGAACAACAAATGCCAACACACACACAGTCATTGAGGTGAAGGAAAATGATAATAAAGCAGACAATTAAATGTCTAATTAATTAAAGCAATTTCACAATTCATGCAGCTAATTGCAGTGTCTCTGTATATCATAATCACAAGATTGAATTTAATATTCGAGCGTTGTGTTGCTTTTTCCTTTAATTTATTTTCATTCTCACTCTCGCTGAGCGCAGTTCACCATTGTGATTTATTACGGCCGTTAATTGAATTACACAAGATAATTCACATGCAGTTCGAGATATACCCCCCGACACAATCAACAACAAAGATGCAAATCAAGCGTTTTCTTGCTAAATCGTCATGTGCGCAAGCAATGCACCACATTTGATTGCGCCGTGGAGGCTGCATTTTGGTAGTTTGTTGACTTTTCCCACAATAATCGCATATTACACATGACAACACTTGCATTATGTTCCTTGTATTGTTGTTGTTGTTGTTGTTGTTGTTTATGCGTTCCGTATTGATACGCAGTATATAATGGTTCAATGGATGGGAATTTACCGGCTTGCATTGCGCAACCGACGCAATAAATGCACACAAACACACACACACACACACTAATTGCAATCGCAATCAACAGCATTTTTCGTTTCAATCAACGTCTTAATTCAAGACGTTGAAACAAAGGAATCACCTCCTTCCCGATCGATTGCCAGCAAACGATATGATGGGATCGCGCGCGCAAGAGATCATTTGATTGCCAACGCCATTTTCCCAAAGCACATTGCATGGATGCCACAGGCGTTCATATGCATTCACTATCACACAAATTATTGGCACTGTTTAATTGTTTTTCCCTACATGCGCATTTACAACGTATCGGCTTCGAAGTAGCCAATGCAAATGACCTTTGCAAACACTGGAAAATAACAATTTACTGAAATGAATTGCACCCGTACACAACGAACCAATTGATAAGAAACCGAAGGAAAGAAGAAACATACACTTTTTTTCGAAAATAATAATAGTCATGAATTATACTATTTACTAGCCTTATCTTGTAAGACAACGGCCACCAAACTCAATCACAATCTCTATCCAGATCCAAAGCTCTGATACTAGTAAGTTGCCGTTTTTCACATCTTGTGCCGCGATGCACATATATGAGATCGCAGTCTCTTTCTCTTGCACTCGCTCATTTGCTGCTCATTTCCAGTTGTAAGTGCATGGGATTAAATTTTATAGGTTCTTTGTATTCAGATGCAAAACAGATAATAATCGTTTTAAATGTGCACTTAACTTAAATACAAGGTAATTGTGCACCGCCACACAAAGACACCCATAGCACACCAACAAAAGTGATGTGCCGTTCATATTTGGCATCGGAGATTTGGTCTGAAATCTATGACTTTTGATTTTTTTTTCCTTTCCGTTCCTCCTCTACTCTGCGCTGCCTTCATTCCGCTCGCAAATGGCTCTGTTTGAGCATCGAACGAGATCGTGTATTGGAATGCAAATTTCATGACAAAAAGTCGGCAGCCACAGGACGGCTAAATAGTAACAAATGAACGGGCAAATATGATACGTGCGCAAGGTAAAGTGAAGTGAGTTTACTGTAATTTGATGTGAATTTATGAGCGATGGAACGATATTTGCCGCAAATTGAAAAGCGAGTGAACAATAACAAATGAAACAGAGATGCAAACGAAAATGTAATCGAATCAATTGATGTGCACGTGAACGAGAGAGGTACAGCGCAAAATGAACAAAAAAATACGTCTATGCGAAAGTGTGTTCGATGTGCATTGTGCAGTGGGCGCCAATCACGAATTCCAAATCCATGCCAATGACACACACGAATGTGCTATTGATGTATATTCTGCGGTTTTTGGAATATTACAATGAACCAACAAGGAGCGTTAACCCCTTCGAATGGCATTTGCCGGTTGATGTTTCTGTGTGTTTATTTCATGTACGTGGGTCAAAATATCTTCATTGAAAGTGGCGATGACGATTGGGCGTCGATCGGCATTAAATGAAGATTTGACGTGCATTTACGAATTCCCATGATGGGCTTTCTCTTCTTTCATGCACCGTGTTTTTGCCTCATCAAGGAACAGTTAATAGAAACCCTTTAATTGCCATAATTCTTGGGTAAAAGTTGCTACAACGATTCAACAACGACGTTGCAAGTGTTTTCAGCGTGCGGCGATGTTGTTGTTCAGCGCTTTGCGTGAGATAGAGAGATTTCTCTAAATTCTTCAAATGTTACGATCGCCACTAAAGAATGCAATTAGTGCAGTCGAACAAGTTTTGATTGATTCCCCTTTAATCGCTATCGTAATCAGCACCACATTCTGTTCGGCTACCAGTTAATCGATACGAAAAATAAATCTATAAAGATTGATGCTTCGGCTGCTGCTGCTGCTGCCACTCCAAAATGATGGCAAATACGGAATGCAGCGTGCATAAATATGTAGAAAATGAGCGCTATCAAAATTCTATCGGTAACTTTCTTCGTCGAAAATGGCTTGATCACATTCGTGTTTAAAACGGCGCATTTCAACATAGAAAACAGGTATTCTCCATGTGAATATAATAATATAATATGTATACACGAACTAGAACTGGTTAACATGTTTCCGATGGGTAAAAGTCACATCAAATGAGTGTGTGTTTATTTTTTTTTCTCTTTATTTTTTGTGTTCATTTCGTTCGGTCGGTCGCATGATTGAGCCTCGCATAAAAATTGTAATACAAATTTATAAACAATATCATCAATATATGAGACAGACTGTCTTTTCGACCTGAACCGATGTGAGTCCGCTATTTCAAGCGCGTCGATAAAAATCGAAATCCATGAGACATGCTGCATAAATGCGGACGAACCAGAAGAATGTATAGTGTTTCCTTGTTTGAATGGCAAGCTGTGAATACAAGGTCTACAATGCTACCAAGCTCTCTCTCTCTCTCTCTCTCTCTCTCTTTCTCTCTCTCCGTGTGTATGTTACAAGCCGCAGATGAGCTCGTTTTCTTTCTTTCTCTCGTTTCCACTCTTGCTGTCAAGTTGTTTCAAGAAATTCCGTCACTTTATCCGGTGAACGAGCAAAGCATACACCGCTTGCCGGTTTGGAACATCATGGATTCGCGCGGCCTTTCAAGAATTTACTAAATAAATTCTGGCTCATCATTACGTGTGTAAGTGTAAATAAAAAATGAAGAGAAACACACCGCTGAAATATGACTGTGAAATGTCATAAAGAAGCCAAGTGCTGGTCGGAACACTAAAAATGACATTGTTGTTTGCGCTAGTCATTAACCTTATGCGCTTTAGCCGATTCTTAAACACAATACCAGCAGCACCGACGATGCCGGCACGGGAATTTCTAACAGCCGCTGGATATTCTCTGCTTCTTTTCTCTCTTCGCATCTGTGTGTTTCTAAATCGCGCATTGTTTTCTCATTCTCGTCAGAGTCGCTGCTTTGCATACATTTGTAAACGAAATTTTTCTCGCTCATTTTTTCCCTTCATTCGTGGCCTCTGTCGACGAATGTGCTTGTTTTCTCGCTTAATTTGTGCGAATGCTTTTCGATGTTTATCTGTTTGACGTTTTGTGTAATCGTGCGCTGTCGAGAGTTTCTCACCGACTCGACACACATTTATACGTACAACGGGCCACTGCGTTTATACCTTTCAAATTCTTAATTCTGTTTTAACTTTTGGCTGCTCAGTTTTGTTTCATTACGAGCTTTTGTGTATACATTAGGTACAATGCTGACGTGCGAGTGCGTGTGTATTTGGATTTATCATAAGTTTGTTTTTTTCTGTCGATTTACTGAAATTAATTGAAAATTAACACTCTTTCTTCTTCAAAATTAAATGCGTGATGTGATTGCGTCGACATAGTTTGGTAAGTGGCGTTTTGATTGATCCATAATTATGCCGAGTGACTTTAGACTGTGTGTAGCTCTTATGTGTGGTGCACACATTAAATTCACGTAAAATGAACGGGACAATTACGTTTGCGATGGCAATTTAAACGGTGATTTACATTCGAAAAAGAGTTTGACGATGCAGAAACGACCAATTAGCAAGATCATTTATTTGAAATTTATGATTTTCCCAAAGGGTTTTACTTTAAGTGCGTCTCTTAATTGGACGTGTTTTAGAATTGGTGTGTTTTAGAAGCGACACGTATGTGAACTGAATAATGTTTTAGTTCCAAAAATAGTCATAAAATTTGTTTTTTCTCATGTCTTGGCGAGTCAACAGCGATGATTGCTATAATAAATGAGCTATTGGAATGAGACAACCACGATAGAAAAATGAACACCACTGTAATGCTAAGAAGGAAAAAAAACGAAATGGTTAATTTATTCAGAATTGAGTAATGCAAAATGTTGCTGGTGCGTTTCATCACACACAGCGGCTAAACTGTGTTTATGTTGGGCTAAATCTCGATCAATTGCCCATTTCGGTTAGATTTAATTGCCTTGATGGTTGGCTTGACTGTTGTTGAAAATCTTGCGATGAAGAGTGGAGAAGAAAGAAGAAAAATGCTGCTGCTTTAACGCACCATTCTGTTACATGTATGAATAAATAAAACTTAGAGTCGGAATTTTTCAAAAGTCATCGATCTAATTGAGATATCGTGTGTAAATTGAAATATTGGAAAAACATTGCGACGCCGTCACATGCTTTGAATGGCTCCGAGCATTGTGTAACATGAAATAATTATGCGTTCTCTGCGGCATGGTCCTTAAGTTTGCAGATATTTCTGATTTATATCGTCCACAATTGAAAGATAGATGAAACTGAAGTTCCAATCGTTGAAGGTAATTGCGAGGTTGGAATGAAGGGAAAAAAACCACTTTTGTCGACCCAAACTCTCGAGTTTGACTTTGCATTCAAGCAAAACGAACAAACGAACAAAATGGCATGTTGCACACACTCGTCAAAACAAGTCAATTCAGTTCAGATAAATTGTATGAATTTTTTATTTTCATTTCGATGAGAGGGCAAACAACAATCAGGCGATTTGATAAGTGATCATTATCGCTTTTCGGTTTTCGTGCCATAAAATTTGCCATATCTAAGTGGAAGTACATGCGCGATATTACCAATCATACACACACATATATATATATACGGCCATTGATTTGCTGTATATGTCGAATTTTTCTTCTTCTTCTTCTTCGGTTGTTGCTGTTGGTAACTTTCGATCAATCGATAGAGAGATTTGTGTCGTGATTGCTCGCGCGAGTCACTGCTCTCAAATCAAATCATCGAAATGCAAGATTTATTTGGGCTTTTTTCTCCCATTTTTTTCGCTTCATTTCGTGTGTATTTTTTTGTTGTTGCTGTTCACGGATGCCAGAATAAAACTTTTACTTATTTTCAATCTGTGTTGTACTTCGTCTTTAGCCAGATAATTTATGATAGTCAACGCGTACCGTGTACATCCATTTATTGGAAATAACTTACGAATCGGAATCGGGAGAGCGAGAGAAAAGCACGAAAATGGTGCGCCTATTATATACGTATGAAATTGAATGGATTTTACACTGAAAGTGATTACTTCTCACTTTTTTTTCTTTCTTCCACTGGCCATGTTGCCAGCCCAGGCATTTGTTTTCTTTTCACTGGAGCTACGAGAGAGTTTGTAACGGTTCCATTTCGGTTCGTGTCGATCACAGTTTGTAACTCAAAAGTACTTATATTCCGTAGCATTTAATGTTTGTCCATGTCCCGACTGTCTTTTATTTTCTTTGCATTCGTTTTTATTCGTACTTCTGTTGCGATTGTTTATACTTTTTTCTCCTTTCTTCCGAATGAAAGAGTGTTGGGAGAGAGACAAAAGGCGAAAAAAAGCAAAAGCGATCGTTTGGTGCCATATTTTTGGTATTTTGTGTTTGACAGCGCTAAAAACCAATTCCAAAAGACAGTTTTATGTGTGGAAACAGCGTTTTTATTTTGTTTTACGTCGATGACTCGAATTTTATGTTTGTTTCAAATTGTTCTTTATTATTTATTTATTTTTGATTTTGTTTTATGGAGGCGAACGCGCGAACATTTATTACTTAAGTGTACATTCTGTTTCTTTTTATTTTATTTTTTGTGAATTTCGTGTGTACGTATGTTTTGTTGGATTCGATTGAATGGCTTTATGCTCGGCAAGCACACACTAGTCAGCATGTCAGACACGACAGCCGTGCAATTATAAGTGTGCTGTGCGCGCGAGCGCACATTTCTTACCTTCTTTCGTCTTCGTTCGATTTATGGGCTGATGTGATCGAAAGAGGCAGAGAGAAACGGATCGCACACATGAATTACGATTTGTTTTCCATTTTTCAATATTTATGTATGGGCGCGTGAGCGCAACTGCAATAAAACAAAACCAAAAATCACAAAATTACTTTGGCTCCAAATCCACACACGAAAAATTGAAAGAAAGAAGCATGCGCATTATGAATAGCAAGAGTATTCGATTGGGCGCTTGTTTTGAACGATCGAAATCGCAATCGGCGTTTGGAATGGAAAGGGGAGAAAAAGGTGCATATCGTCATAATTTGATTGTGCTGTTGGCCAAACCGGGAAGCCAAATAACTTTCTTTGTTATTTTCTGCATGTGCGTGCAATTGGCAAACATCTCTTACGATTCTGCCTGCCCGCCTGAACTCTTCGAGCCCAAGCGAGTCGTTCAACTCTCTCGGCAAATGTCGATTTCAATTTTCATGTTTCTCATGCAACCCAAGCCCAATCTCTGTGTGTTTCGGATTCGTTTGCCATATATGTGAACGGCTCACATATCGCACAGTCTGAATCCTCTGAAGTTCAAATCGGAAACCGTGTTTTGTTTTTACTTCTTTTTCTTTCTCTCACTCTTTCTCTCTTTCTCTCTCTCTCTCTCTCTCTCTCTCTCTATTATTTTTAATTCAATATTTCACTCATTCGCGCTTTTGGTCCATTCAACAAACACTGTTATTTTCATTCGTTACGATTTAATGTTATGATTGCTATTTGGATGGTTTATCGTTATTGGTTTATTGGCATTTATTATGCCAGAGCCATATGAACTTTCCATCGACGACGACCGCAACGACGACAACAACGCATTGAACCAAATTGAAATGGACGTGTAGACCAAGCAAAATGAAGAATATTTTCTCACTGTCTTTCTCTGTCTCTTGGTTTTGAATGCAATGTGATATATATTTCTGTAGCCGATCATCATTTTTTTCTTTCGCTGCACTTATCTGCAGTGCATTGGCCAGAACAAATGGAAAAATGGCTGATTACACAATAACCGCAATGATAATATCGTATCAAAACGATATAGCAAGTTGCATACATGTAATAAATAAGATTTTCTCGAAGCCAAAACTCTTTTTGCGGTTCTTCTGCATGCATTTTCTCTCGCTTCTATCTGCATCTCTTGTGTGTGTGTGTCTGTGTGTTTCGGTGCGAGTGTGTTCATTCATTGGTTACGTTCGCAGAAGATATTTGCCAGCTAAAAAACATGCAAGCTCAATTATCTTGCTTTGTCTGCTCCGTCGTAGCCAAGAGTCATTTTCATGTTTGAAGTGAAATTGGTCGATGCCATTTTATGTACATATTTCGATCGCATCTTGTTTTTGGATTTGTCTGTTTTGGTGTGTCTCACTCTCTCGCTCCGACTCGTCGAAGCCGGAATTCATATCATCGCGGTGCGAACGGCATTGAGAGCGGCGTGTGTGTTTATGTCACACTGCATATAAGTATGCATATTTTGATACAACAAAGACAAAAACACGCAGAGAGAACGAGAAAGAGAAAAAGGTCCAATCTCAGCCACTACTTCTTGTCGTAGCGCATTCTGGATGAAATTAAACGGAATATGTTCCGAACGAAAACCCGAAAAACGACACACACGACCAAAACAACAACAACAAAAACTAACCAAGATGCCGAGCAAAACAGAACAAAATGTAAAGAGAACTATAAATAACATTGAGTCAGCTTGTGCGTTTTTTTCTCTCTCCGTCGTCGTCGTCATCTTCTACTTCTTCTTTTTTTTGTATTTTTGTTGTAAAAAAGCGTTTGTACGAGGCGCGAGTTGCGAGAAACCTCGTTCTCGGTGTGGAAAAGACGACAGCACCAGCATCATCAGCAGCAGCAGCAGCATCACGAGCGCCAAGCGAACCATCAAAACCGCTGTTTTTTTTAATGTTCTCGACGATCGACGATTTGTACAACGCATGTTATTCACTTCGAGACCATCAGAAAGTGTAATAAATACTTAGCACACAGCTAGCATTGGAGTTCGTGTAGTTTTTGCCACGCCAATGAGAGAGCATCCTAAGATGAGAGCTACGAGAACGATCGCGCGCGCACACGCTCACGCACCATTTGATGAGATGGATCTTTTGGTCACAGAAGAGACAGAAAGAGCGACAACGATAAAAAAGGCAGCATCAGCACAAACACACATGAAAATTATTCATCATTGCTGTTCATGCTGTGGCTGAGATATTGAGTGCAATTACATAAGTTATCAGCTCCCTTGCGGCTAACACGCATACACTAACGTGAAAAAGAAAAAAAAACTCCAAACTGACTGGAAAGAAAAGCCACAGCAAACCAAACCAAACCAAACCAAAAAAAAACCGTCAATCCATTGGCATTGCTCACGAAAAATCGGACAAGGCAATCGAGTTTTCGTTTTGTACACACGATCGAGTCTTGTGGCTCATCGGACTCGGTCGAAATTCATCTCTTTCGTATACAATGGCCAAGGAATTGTGCACAAGAATTCAAATAACAGCAACAACACAGGCAACTAAGGCAGCTAGTGTGTGAATGCAAGTCGTTGAACAAGATTTTTTTTAGAGGTTACTTTAGCGCCAATGTTCGATCATAAATACCTCGACAATGTTAATTAAAATTGCCGTAAAACATAAGCATGTTTTGAGAGAGGGAAACGAAAATTGAACTGAACATAGCTGACTCTAGCCGACTGTTGTGCGGCTGATTAAATGTGTGAATTTTTGTCAACAGCCAGCCCAAGAGTAATATAAATGCACCAGATCTTAAATGGCAGTTTTATGCGCATATAATGAAACGAAACGAAGATTTATGCGAATAAATCACATTCGCATACGAGCACTAACAACGACAACAGCAACAACAGCAACGATTAAAACGAAGTCGTATTTCTTTTTCAGCGAATATGAGCATTACGCAGGCAATAGCAGCAGCAGCAGTACCATATTTTAATCGTCGTCTCTTTTAGCATATGGTTTATGGTTTGCTCGTTACACTTTTATAAATCACCAGTGCTGAAATGAATTGTGCCATTCGGTGCCTGTATGATACCACAAGCATTCATTTGATCTCTTAAAAGTTATAAGTAGCTCTCATTTTTGGATGTGAATTCGTTTTTTATTTCTTTCCTGTGCACCATGCGGAAAAATCAAAACTGTATTGTTATGGGTACTTTGCTCTCTTCAGCTGGCTTGTAATACTCGCCAATGTGTGTATGTGTGCACGAGCGCGCTATCTGTGACTCTTTGAATCATTCTTGTTACAGCTCATGTTTTTTTCTCTTTTCTGTTGAAACTCATAGTTACGGATTATTTATTCCGTAGATACCGTAATATTCGCTTACGCGAAGACAATCAGATCACTTTTGTGACATGCAAGACTGCTCTTGCTGTGCCTCTTATGTTTTCTGTCTATTACAACAAACGCCATATTCAATATCTATGTATTTGAGTGTGAGCAAAAACCATACGGTGTTTTGATCATATTTCTTTCTCAACTTTTCATAATTTCGTTTCTTTTCTTTCTCTCTCTCTCTCTCCCTCTGTGTGTGTGTGTGTGTGTCAGCTGGCCGCTGTGATTTCATTTACATATGCGCAGACACACTCAATGAGTGAATAAAAAATGATCCCAAAAACAAATTACAATAAAGTGAGCGAGAATGGTGTAATATTTGGGACGTGTATGTTTCATAGATGAATGCAATCGAAATTCGACCTAGCCGCGATCAAAATATTGACTTTTGTTTCTGTTTCAGTTCTGTTTTGTATAACTGAACCGAACAAAAAAGCCAAAAAGCGAACTCGCGACTTCAACAAACTGTAAATGAACGACAAACGAATGGGTGTTTGGTGCCGCTGTATGTGTTTGTGTATTTGAACTAAAAATACACATTTATTTTCACTCATTTATTTGAACAATAAAAACAAGGCTGCTTCGTGCTGATTATTGAGCAATACGGTATGGTGTTGCTGTGAATAGGAAAACGGGTGTGAACGTCATAACGCATAGCCAATAGATCGAGCGAAACAGAAGCCAAAATTGAGTTCAAATATTGTGCCGCAAACGGCAATATTGAACTGAAAAGAACGCAACTTTTGCTTTTTTTCTATGGCATCGACATTGCCTCTAAACTATCTAGCGGTCGCCATCAATATTTTCCTTCAATCTCTCTTCTTTCTTCTCGGCCGAAAGTGTGTGCACAAAGAGTATATTACTAGCATTATTATTAAGCAATAAACTGACTTTGAATGTTCGTGCGTTCCTTTCATTTAGCCTGGTTTAGCGTTCATTGGTGGCGATGATCGATAAGAAGACGATCGCTTTTTATTGAGACCTTTAAACGGATCATGCAATTTTGTTGTTGTTGTTGTTTTCGCCTTTTTGCCAACCGAATCTGACCCAAAACGGATAAGTTGAAACATGGCGACTACGACCCAACTCGATATGTTTACGTACAAAGGTCATAAATGGATGCGGTAGTTTCTGTTTTCGTTCTCTTTTCCTTTATTTTTGTTTTAAAGTTCAGTGTTGAAGGTTTAGAATGTGTGTATGTGTGTGTGCTGTGCATTCTGAATCAGTTCGCTGTCACTTTTTTTTGTGAGTCGCCTTGAAACAATAGGTGGAGTAAGAACGATTTTCTTGTTTTTATTGCTTGTGCCATGCATACGAAATTGGAATCGCCTAGCGTTCTTTTGCACTGTTTTGTTCTCTCTTGCTATACCCAGAAGAAGAAGATTCGCTTGAGAAAATGAACCGTGTAAAACAAAACAAATCGCAACGATTGTTTTAAGCTACCTGTATTTGTTTGTAGTTACTGATTTCGACCCGGATTTTGTACTTTGTTGTTTCTGTATTCCGATCTAAAAGGGCGGTCGAATAGAGTCTTTTCCGTTTCGATTAAGAGAATCAGATACCTGAGCCAGCAGTTGAGAGGAGGAGAGAGAGGGAGATTGTGCAGTATGTTTTCAAACATGGTCCGACAAAACGATCAAAATGGACATATGAAGAGCACATCACATGAAACGGACGCTGAAGATGTGAAATACGACGCGAAAATTTGTATTCAGTTTCATTGGTGTAGACACGCGAAAACAAACAACAGCACACAACATGCACACACTTATTCTAAAGTGTAACGTCTTGATTTGGTCGCTCTCTCTCTCTCTCTCTCTCTCTCTCTCTCTCTCTCTCTCTCTCTC
>NW_022595244.1:7188289-7310616 GCF_009176505.1 Sitodiplosis mosellana
TCTCTCTCTCTCTCTCTCTCTCTCTCTCTCTCTCTCTCTCTCTCTCTTTCTTTGAATGATTTTGTTAAACATTTTTATTCCAGTTGCATTTTGCAGCGCACATTCTGATTGCTGCCTTAGCGTTGTCTGTTGAATCACTCACCGCTTGTTCGCTTTGGTTTCTATTTGTTTTTTCTTCATTTCACCACATTTTCCATTGAAGGGAATCGCCATCGTTTGTTATGTGCTGTGTGAGCAGTGAGCACACTGTTGAAATCGCCTAGTGCACACCAGATATGAAGAAACCAAAATGAGAATACGAACGAATGAGAAAAAAGAGCATAACACACACTACTCGACCAACTGTTTATTACTCAAGTCACTAGAAATACCGTTAGTGGAACAAAAATCGCGTTTACAGGATTTTCCGCGAAGAAAAAGTTTTTTAATTTTGAATGGTTCGGTTTTCATTTCTTTAGTGTGTGTGAGAGAGTTTTTTTTTCGTCTCTCAAATTGAAAACACATTTATAACGGAACGGATTTTTATGTTCTGGTTGGCTGGGTTATCAAGATAAAAGTACTTAAAAGCAGCAAAAAAAAAATGTATGCAAACCGTCGTCGTCGTCGTTGCAGTGGCATAAAAAGCGATTTATGTCGTTCATGGCGACCGTCGTCGAACGGCAAATCGTGTACAAATAATCGTGCCAATCGATTTAGAACAATGTTAAAAGTAGCAATAAATTGAAAAAAAATATTATTCACAAAGCGCGAGTGCAAAACAACAATGTGAGGAAAGAAAGGAAGAGAGAGAGAGAGAGACAGAAAAAATGGTGAAAAATGACGATAAATAGAACGACGGAAAAAAAAGTCGGTTGGAAACAAAAAGCAAAAGCCCTCATTCGACTGAAATGACAAAAATGCGATTGTTCGTATATCATCAAGATTATAATCGATTTTCATTAGGCTTTGATGTCGCTTAAGAATTCAAGAGCCACAACACATCAAGCAAGAAAAACCTCAATCGTCATGGTTTGGAAAACACACGCGAGAGAGAAGATTGCAAAGACAATTGAAATAAATCAACTTTCATTCAATAGCACACATTCTGCACACAAGTCATTTACAACTGAAATGATCAACACACCGAGTGGCAATTTGTAATCTGTAATCGGCTCGCTTAAGCCAAGTAATTGAATTAACGACATATATTGCTATTTTTTCTTCTCTTCTGCTGTATCTCTTGTCTCTGGGTGTACTAATCCAAGAGCTAGACTAAGCGCATTGACTATGTACCAAATCGTTCGACTTACCTTTATTTTCAGCTTCTAATTGGAAACAGCAACAACGACGACGACTACGACGATGACGTTAACAAGCAAGCTTAATATTCTAAAAAGGGGGTCAGATGCACGTATCGAATTAATATCTTTATGTGTTCGAATGAGCTTGATGGCAAGTGTTGTGGCTGCACGAACATACACCAATTCAGATTCACACAGAGTACGCGGTCAAACCCGAATTGGAAAAACCGATCAAACTGAACCGTTCCGCAAAAGTAAATTACACGAACACAATACTACACTTTTATAACAATAAATTCTTCAAACAAATTGTTATTTGTGTTTTGCGTTAAATTTTTTTCCCGTTCTCTCTCTTTCTCTCTCTCTTTTGAGCTCTGCAAGTGTAAAGATTTTCAATTAACACATTCCGATGAAATGTTCAATAGTTCTGGTTAGGTTGTTGTGTTTTTTTCCTTCAACATTCGCGTTGTTATTATTCTTGGGGCGCATTCACATCAAGAAAATGCCACCAAATTGATTTCGTTTCTTGTGACCGTTCTCCTAAAAGCCGTATACAATTTGTATGTAAATATGTAATTTACGAAAGTGCCATTTAAACTGAATGTTGTTGTTGTTTTTATTTTGTACTTTTCGTGTGGTTTGTTTCCCTCATTTGCTTCACTCAAACTCTGGTTTTTTAATTGAAGTCGACACGAAACACTGGTCAAATCAGAACTACTGTGGCACTGGTTTGTTCAAAACATTGACGAAAAAAAAAAACTGTTTTCTCGAAGAACTCGTTGTTTGTGCGTAGTGTGTGTTGCAAGTGCAAATGAATATCGTGTTTGTTTGCATGGAATACAGGAAAAATATGACAATCAATGACAGGTACGGCGACGGCGCACTCAACGAAGCACCTGAAACTGAGCTCTTATTTGGTTTCATTTAGTTTCACCACTTAACTAATTAAAATGCAATTGCAGTGTTTACTTATGTGTGAATTATATTCGATAATTTTTGTTGCTTCTCGTGTCGGCTAAAGTATATTCTAATATGCCGTTGCTCTGTTGCTTGGATGATGATTTAACAACGACTCCGATTGTTGTAAATGCAGTCACACACAATCGACTCAGACACGATTTGTTCTTGCTCGGACTGCGAACAGAAACCAAAAAAAAGAGACAACGCGCACGCACACACACTCAAAATATGAATGCACACAATTAAAACGCAAAGGGGCTAGCAAGCAACAATAATAACAACAGCTATTACAAATTCGTTGTTGTTATTTCTCTGAATTGTTATTTTTTTATCCCTCATTCACTCACTTGCACACTGAATCAATGTACTTGCACTGAGAGAAGAAGAAAATGACTTCACTCTGGTTTGGTCGGTTGATTCAGTTCTTTTCCTGTAGTTTTTGTTGTTTTTTTCGTGTTACTCACAGTCTCCGCGTTCTCAAATGCTACAATGCACTAGAGATGTGTTTTCTTGTATGATGATGTGATTGTTTTTTTTCTTTCTTTCGTTCTTTTCCCTGTGCTTCGTCTTCTATCTTCGATGGTTGATGCTTCGTTTCATTGTTGGGTTATTTTTTTTTCATTCGTTCGTTCCTTCATCCCAAGTTCGTGTAATAAGAATTTTTTTTTGTTTCTTAATTTACTTCGGCACTCACTCACAAATTGAATGGGCTGGTCGTCGGTTTTTGTTTTCTTCCGTTTCTATTAATTCAACACGGTTGTATTGCGTACATGCGTATGCTGTGTGTTGGATGGCCACGACGATTCATATGCCTGGGAAAAATTCACTGAGAATTTAATTCTGATTCACTTTTTCTGAGTCTCTTTCTTGCGGCCGATGTAAACTCTCTTCGTTTCGACACACCGAAAAAAAAAACACACACACGAAAGAAATGAATTCGAAGAAAGATGAAACTAACAACAAGGTAAAAAAAATCTGCTGTTTAATGTGTGGCTGCTATGTTGTGGCGGTGACTCTTTTGCGCTCAACAAATAACTTTCAATGATGATGATGATTCTGTCTTGTGTCTCTTTTTGTTTTCGTTTGTTCTTCTTCACTTTCAATCACTCGGCAAAATCTCTACCTCTTTTTTTCGGCACAGACACACCGGGCTTTTGTTTTAGCATGTGCTCAATTCTCAATGAGCCACTGTTTCGGAATTTTCTAACAAGTGGATACGAAAGACACGTAGCAATTTGCTCATTTCCAGTTTTGTGCAAAGCAATGTAACAACGATGATAAAATGCTTCTTCGCTTACTTTAATTTTTTTGCTCGGATGGTGAGCGCGCAATTTGCAACAACACACCTCAAACTGTTCACATCAAAGGCTCTCGTTCAACTGAGAGAAAATGATGTTATTCATCGTGCCGCTAGCGCACACGGTTGCTTTTTTTCAGTGTTTCATACGTTAGCCGAAACGAATGAGAAAAACACACAAACAACAATATGAACGAACGAACGGTGTGCGCTGCTCGACACCAAAAGGTAGGGTCGGTATTCGTGCGTTTGTGTGTGCAATTCAATGATTATTCATCGGTGTTGTGTAGTGCTGCTACGGTCGGTTGTGCACAAGTTCCAAACAAGTGAGTGGTCATTGTTGAAACGCTGCTGCCGCATGGACCTAGACCGTGTGAGTGTGTCGATGAATGATTGTGTATGCGGGGCCGATTTAACGCGAATCAACGCATTCCGAATGTGACAGCGCGTTCGTTTCATACTTTACACTCTTGACGTTGTGTCGCTGTTCGAAGTTAAGCAAAACAAATCCCATGTAACACTTTTATGCGACCAACAATTTCGAAATTGCAGCAAATTGAACGAATATGATTTTTTTCGAATTTTTTTTTTAAAGGGAATGTAAAAAATCATGGAAAAAACAAACAAAAATAAAACGAAATCGTTTTAGATTTTAATAATTTGATTTTTATTTGTATAGTTAGAGATTGTGAATGTTAAAATCCTTTTTCACAATTCAATTGTCTGCCTAGGAATAAAATATACCATTCTTCATTTTCTTCATTGTTTTTCTTCTTCTTTTTTTACAAAAATAAAACGATAACAAAGCGAAATCGGGATAAACCGCTCTGAATATTGCGTTTAAACTCATTTTGGTTGCTTCTTGCCACATACAAATTTCCTTTGTAATCTTAAAATATTCTTTCATAACAATTTCGATAAAAACTAAAGCTTCTTCAAAAGATTCGGATCATTTTTTTTCTTTTATTCTTCTTTACTCGCATGCACTGCGTCCACTTCGATAATCCGAAAGAAAAGCGGTATACAATTGTATAAAGACAATATTGGACGATCAAAAAATATATAGAGAAAATAGTGTGTGTGTGTGTGTTAGAGAGAAAAGGATGGAACGTGGTTAGTTCGTGGTTATTCGGTTGAACAGAAAAAAAGTGTTGGTTCCGTCGATTGAGAGTTTGGTGAATTGATTGCTTTTTTTCAAATAGAATTGGTGCGCTTTCTATCCAATACACAGAGAAAATATAGGATATCTCTTGACAATTCTCGCAATGTCTACAACAACTAATTATAATTAGTTAATAATCAATAATTATTGATGTCTTAAACCTTTTTTTTATTGCAAATAGATTGCTGTTTCCGTTAATTAATTATTAACTTTTGTTATCGTATGCGTGTCTCATAAGCAATCTAAAGGATGTGAGGGTTCTCGCGGTGGTTTTTTGTCTGCTTCATTTTGCTGTAAATAAAAGTAAGGAGAAAAAGTCAGTCTCAAAAAGTGAAGGCATCATGTAATAAAGTAGCTTAGGGTTGAAAAGTACGCACCTTGTGAAAGAAAAGTGATGATAAGTGTGTTTGCACGCCTATACGTTCCATGAACCACACCAGATTCCAATAGATAATGGCATGACCATCGACAAATTGTGATTTACACAATAAATCGTCGCCGTACTGAGATAAAATGTTTTCGAGCTCTTTACGCAAGACCAACGGATTCAAGTACGGTACATTGAATTGATTCTCTTGCTTTGCATTGGATTGCGTACGATCGATGCTGGTTATGTTGATGCTTAGCAATGGAACGGTTGCCTTTTTACATTTGTGACATGTGGTATTGAGATTGGAATCTTCGGCTGACCATCCGGCCATTATGTCCCTATCATACATTGGTTCGGAACAATTGTGACACGATGACATTGTGCTCAGTTGAATTTCAACATCCGATTTTGAGCTATATCGATGCTCCAACGAGATTTGCGGATGGCTGGTTTCAGGTAAATATGTGTTTTGAAGTTTTGCGTATTCACCGAGGAACAACAGGTTATTATAACTGGATTTCCGTGAATCGCTAAGTCTCGACCATAGGTCAACATCACTTGATACGCGTCGAGAATGCGCTGGTGCGGTGTAAGTTGGTGAATCGACATCCAAATTGTCGTCAGAACGATGCAGACCTCGGTCTAAATTGGCCGATTTGATGGGCGTGTTATTCGCTGAGATTGCATCTTTGATTTCGTCCAGTTTCTTGGCAACAGATGTTGCCGCACTTTTTATACTACTGAGACCGCCTTGAAAGATTTCATTTGATTTCTTGCCAGTCAAACTTGGGCTGAAATTATAATTCGATTATGATTAAGTTGGATTTTGACAATTTTTTCTTTGAATTTACATTACAGGTCCATACAACGACAAATGTCGCAAATAATAATATTTAGACTTAAACCTATTGCCATGCAAATTCATGCAACTGTTGCAGCCAATGATCAATACGTATTTTATATACATCAATAGAATAATAGATTAAATCACATTGGGACGAAACAATCAGTTTCACTTTTTCATTTAAATAAACATGCGCTTAATATGTTTTTGATATTGATCATCATTCTTTGTGCAATCCGTGCAAATGTTCAAATCATTTCTGGCTACAATTGGTGTATTTACAAAACCACATATTTACATTTGCTTACCTAATATTAGAAATATTTTCAATAATATTTGCAGGAATAATGGAATCTTTTTTGAAATTCAATCGTGCAGGTGAATAGCGTCTAATTAAATGAAATAAAAAATGTATAAAACGAAATAAAATGAAATAAAGAGTGTTTAAAAAAATAAATTTGCGGGACAAATAACATAAACAGGACAGAATCCATTCAAAATGATAAATAAAATATGCAAAATTTGTACACATGACACTTAATTTTGGGATACTAAACCCAGTTTTCATTCACATTCGATCAAAATGAGATGATGATTTGTATTTACCCGAAATTCAATTTAAATGATTGGCCAAAGCCAGCAAAGCTTGATGCAACTGATGATGGTGGCATTGTCTTTGATCGCTGCATGCTTTTGTACATTGGTGTTGATTCATCGAATGTGGCGCTACGCTGGCCACGGAATAAAATCGGTTGATCGGTATAAATGGTGTTATTTTTGATTAAGAATGAATTTTTCGTTTCAACACTGGTCTTTTCGATTTTGATGAGCTCTTCTTCTTCTTCGATCAATGCACCCAACGGATCATTTTGCGTAACTGGCGTACGCGGTGATACCCTAAAAGAACAAATCAAGTTAATTTCATTCCATTCTGATAAAGTTGGGTTTGAAACGATAGAAATGTGAACGATAGCTTACTTTTTCGGGCTTGTTTTATCGTCATCGTCGTCGTCTTCATTGTCTGCGTTTCCATTCACCGCCAGATCGATATTGTCTTTTGTAATAATATGGCCTTCGTTGTTCGAAGTGCCATTGGTCCCAATTGGTTGAACTTTTGATTCGTTCTGTGCATCACATTCATCTGGCTCCCTTGGTGGCTGCGGTTCTTTGATCAATTCAATGTTATCGGCGGTGATCCGCTCATGTGTGTGCGGATCAATCTCGTGCTCTTTTCCATTTCCGTTCATATTTTTCGTGTCATTCACACCAACGGAATTCAACGATCCAACGCTAGCCCTCAAATTATTCTCATTTCGTTCGCTTTGTCGTCCAAAATTTCCAAATCGTCCTCTTAATTTATCAAAAGCAAAGAAATCTATTGAAAAGTAGTTACTTTCATTCGTATCTCTATCTAAGCTAGTTGCCGATGTGGCATCATTTGCATCCAATGCGCTTAAATTTTGTTCCGATGAGCATTTTCGACCGCCATTCTGAATGCCACGACGGAGATAAGCAGCAGCGAATATAACATTCTTTAATCGATTCCATCGCAATTTACTTGCCGTCCCAGTGTCGGACGGCCATTGAGCTTCAAGAACACATTTATTGTAAAAGCCATAAGTGACGGCATTCGGTTGAATGCCCGATCGCTTCATAAGATAGTACAGTCGAACCGCAAGTATGGGCAAATTGTGAATGCCACACAGTTGCATCATCACACGGTAGCATACTTCATCACAGGTGATTCGCATTTTGTGTGCCTTCGACAGTACATCGTAGGCTGCTTTCAGTGTTGCCTGTTCATTGTTGTTTGCGTCCAGCAAAATGCTTGGCAACACCAAAAAATAGATCGAGTAACAGGTTGTTAGAAGATGATTGGCCCATTGCTCCGGCGATGATTGACATTTTCGTGCATTTTTTTGTGCCATTTTGATTTCGTATTTTGTACGTCGAGCCATTGGTGAGCCCGGTGCACACGATGCATTTTGTACCAATTTGTTTAGTCGATTTTTCGGCGGTTGAAGCAAAGCCGGATTCAACATGAACAGCGGGTATGTGTATGTTTGATCATTAGCACCAGGTTGACAATCCAGCGGTAAAATATATTTTGTTCGATCGCTACTTGTACCAATGTCCCAATCAACAAACCGAATTTCACTCGTGGTATCATCACATGCGCTCACTTTTTCGGTGCACTCGTCGAAAAAGGCCAAACCTTGATAACCGCTATCAGACACAAACGAACGCTCTTCGATAAATCGAATAAACATTTGTGTTTTCATCAAGTAATTGTAGAATTTGTGATGGGCCTTATCTCGCGAACGCAAAAATGCGTTCAATTGAAAGAGCTGCAAGGGAAGAACACAGTCATTGTTAATCTTTATTTGTTCGATAATGTTTTTTTTTGACTTTACAATCGAAAACAACATGTTTTTTGGAAAATTCTAAAAAAATATTTACCGCATTCGGATCGGTTGAGCCAACAGTTGGTGCCTTGGACATGGGCACTAAATAATCTCGATATCCACGCAAAATGTTTGCCATAAATCTCAAAAATGCTTCCTGTATTCGAAGTTCAAGGCTTTGTTCGCGAATTTTTCGCTTAAAATCTCGATCTAAACTATTGGTAGACGAAACGGCTGGTGTTTGTGCTAATTCCTCAAGTTCACGTAGCGTCTGTCGTAAAATCCTACTCGCTCGCTTTGGCAACAGTTTCACAGTCAATTCTTTCTGCGATTCGCATAACTGGGAAGAACAATGGAAATAAATCATGAAAATCAATGTAGTTCAAAATTTGAAGAAAAAAACGAGATTAAAAAAGATCTCGTTTGGAACGAGAGACGACATTTCAATCTGAAAAACTCACGGTAATATGATTTGTATCCAAATCCACACATGTCACATCATTGGGTAGTACGTGAACGTCGAAAAATCTCGAATCGACACCAATTAAATATGGCAACGGAGCATGTAACACTTCGGACAGCCCGAGCGGACACAATGGGATGTATGGGCATTGCCATTTGAATGGGAATAAAAGTGTAACAACCGCCTCAGCAACAGCTGTTAATGTTGAAGGTCTGAAAAGTGAGATCAAAAAAGACGCGACGACGACACCACCGAGTGAAGAAACAGAAGAGAAACCACAAACAACAAATTTAATTAATAATTATTACGTATAATTTGCGGTCATGATTATTTCATGTGCCAAAACGTGTAATATTCGGAATGAAATGAATACAACTAAGTAGCGCGAATGCTTGCTAAGATAAGATAACAAGCCGCGGTACGAAATTAAATGAGCAACAACATTTTGACTGGATTTTGCTGCGATTGTTTACCTAAGCGAATGTATGAGAATTTTCTGTTCGGCTAATACTAATAACAGTAGATGTAAGCAATTATCTGGTCCTAAATTTGTAAGCAATTGCATAAAGCCAGCACCGCTGCGTGGCATTGGCGAGTCTTCCGGTTGCGTCAGTATGATTCGTTCATTGGATAAATTTGACAATTGAATTAAAATGCTGGGCGATGGAAATGGAACTTCGTCTATCAATTGTGTGATATAGCGTTCGATTGGAACGGTTAAAGGTGCTTCACTTCTTGACATTTTCTGATGGATAAATCAACAAAAAACAAACAACACATGATTAGCATCTCAATTAAAAATGAAGTGGAAAAAAATCCCATCATGAGATTAATCGAAGAATAAAATTCAACTCACATAAATGAAACGTAGCCATTTCTCGAATGTATCGCCGAATGGATGATGAGACAGCAAACAAATCGCTTTATTCACATGAAGTGAACAATTTGCCGGTGATTCATCGGTCCACTCAAGCATTTCTTTTTGTTTTTCGGTGAGTTGCAACGGACTAAACTCATAAAACGGAAGAGAAAAGAGAGAGAGGGAGAGAGACATGAATAGATTTGACTACGGGTTTTCAATTGAAAAAGCCAAAAGTGTCTTACTCATATTCTTCATAGAATGACAGCGCTGAACCGTAAACCTTGTACGCACCATCGCTAACGGTCAGCACAAATGTACTAAATACTGGATCTATGCTCTTTCGCTTCACCTGCCACAACAAGAAAAAAAAAACGAAAAACGAAACATGAGTTCTTTTGTTCTTTGCAAAATTTCAACCGTACACACAGAAAACAAAATAAATGAGCAAATTTTACACAGTGTTACTTACCGTGCCATCGACATTTGGCCAACATTCAAGTGTGCTGCCCATTGGTAGGCAAAACAGCGGAACACTCTGACACAAATTCAGTGGAAAATCAATGTGATCCACAAATGGATAGCGATGTAGTATTTCTGGTTGGTAGCTTATCAGTTTCGGTCGATTCATCGACTTTTTATAGCACAAATATACGTCACTGCCGACAATTCCTTTGTTGAGCGTCTTGTGAATTTGACAGAAGGCATGCGGCGGCTCTTCACCTCGACTCGCGACAATTATACATAAATCACTGACAACCAATTCATTGCATGGCATATCGTCTCTGGCCCGTCGATAGGTCATAAAAATTTTTGTTGTCGAATTATTTATATTCGCTACCCGTCCGCCTGGCGTGAATTCCACCATCTGTGCATCGGGCATGATGCGCTCGGAATTCTCATACAGAATGCCAATATCAACAAGTGGCGGTTTATCATAGCCACGACGGTAGAAGATAAAACATGGCGGTGTTCGTACGGATCCATGATTTAAATCGGCATCCAGTCCGGTTGGTGTTTTCTCAAGCACTTGATTGCCATCGGGAATGGTTTCGCCGAGCGTTGGGAAATATACACCAATTTCAACAATCGGCGCAATGGCATCTACCGACCGCAATTGACTCGTATCATTGAATATATTTTCTTGCAGTAGGCTCGGGTTTTTCGTAGGCAACCCAGCTACTACAAAATAATCTGCCACACGATTCTCGTCCATTGTTTAGTCAAAACTGTACATTCCCGCGAGCGAGGAAGAGAGAGTGAGAAAAAGAAAGAGAAAAAGAAAATGTAATTGAGAAATGGAGCAAACACAGCAAAATCAAACAGAGCTAATCTCAGTATAAACAAACACGTTTTGTTTTCTTTGACGCAACGACAGCGACTAGTGTTGCGCGCGTAGTCAGCGTTTGGACAAATACGAACGAAAGACGAAAAAACTATCACATAATCATAACTTAATTTATATCGAATACACAAGCAATTAAATCGAGAGCGAGAGAAAGAGAAAAAAAGGGGCACAACCAACGCTCGATGAGAAGACGTAAATTTTGAACACACATCGAGATCATGAAAAAAATAACACGACAACGCATAAGAAAAACGAGCAAGAATGCATGTGCTGAGATTTAGTGTACATGCTAAAATTTGACTTGCGAAATATGGAGAGCCAGTTTTGTTGTTCGAGAGTGTGTATCGGTGTCGATGTATGGCTGAAACAGAAGAGAAAAAATTGGCATGATTCATTGATGATTGTTATTATAATGCAGCCTCGGTTTATAAACAAATTAAGTGCATATTTGTGAAATTGAACACTAAATGGCCTTTTGCGGTTCGCGTGGTTATTTTTTCTGTCATTTGACACGAACAGAATAATATGAAAATTGGCGATTTTTCTTCTTGATTCGTCAAAAGTCAAGCCTTCGTACATTTATACATTCGTATACATTCATGTATCGTGTTTGCATTGTGATTCGATCGCAAGATGTGATGTGATGTTGTGTGGAAGTAATGAATGTATTACGACTTTATCACATTCATTAACCGTAAACGATTACATAAAGAAGTTGTACTATTGCACCACCACCACACCGTGGATGCTTGCATTCACTTTGTGTTCATAGCATTAGGCATGGTGGCGAATGAGAAAATCGAGGAGAGTACGAGAGATTGCGCTCGAATTCACATATAATTTCACACATATTTCACCCATCAATAATCACAAACGTAGTTTGAACCATTTTACACAGTGGTTGAATAATGACGACAATAAAACTTTCATTTGTTCGGTTTGGAGAAAATGTTTAATGAGCCCCCGAGGCAAACGACGACTATGACGACGACGACGACCACAACGGCGATGAAGCTTACTTGTTCCGTTGAACGGAAGTGGGAAAATGTTGAATGGATGGAAGGCCACCATGAGTCAGTACATGCCATAACAAGGCAACGCATATATATATATATATATTACAATATAGCATCTGGAAGTGAATTTATGTTCAGTAGCCACAAATAGCACACACGCACACACAATGGATTTAAATGAGCATAAAGCATTCCAGAGCCATCGTATCAATTGACTATAGATCAAGAATAGCGACACTAAATGCGACACGATAAAGGGTGAAAAAACTTGTGTCCACACGATAAATTCCTTTGGCACTGAACAAATAATAACAATACACGACAACAACGACGACGGCAGCGGTGGCGACAACAACGGATACAACGACGAAAAAATAATCGTTTATATTATTATTATTCAAGTCGCTAGCATTGATCTTGAAGCAGTCACAACAACTACAGCACGAGTCTCATCATCGCATAATCATAAATACACCAATAAGCCCATCATAAATACTACATATGTATGAACGGGTCGCCAATCACACACAAACACACACTCACACACAAAAACTGGCTCACGTTTCGATACACTAACTCAAAACCAAATATGTGAAGAATTACATATTTTCCGCGTAGTAATACATCGTCCGTTTTCAATTTCATTTGTTTTTATTTCGATGTTCACTATAACAACGGTGCTGTCGGATTGTCAGAATGGAAATATCGAGTGTGTATATATGATATTCATGTTATAGCTAGTGTCTTGGCTGGCATTTAAAACGTGAGCAAGGCATTAAAATCGACACAACCAAATGACAAACAATACAATGAATTCTTCATATGGCCCGAATTAAAACCACCAAATTCTGAATTCACTGTACAGACTGAAAATAAAATATTTGAACAATAAAGCCCGCTATTTGAATAAATGTGCACTCAATGGGCAACAGCACGATAATATTACAATGGAATAATCAAATGTGTGTAGAGAGAGAAAGAGCGCGAGAAAGCGAAAGAAAAACCTAATACCGAATCATCCATATTAAAGTATCAGCTAATACAATGACAATGTACAACCAATTTTCGATACAAAAATTTGTAAAAGTAAAATCCAATTGCCATGAAACCATACAAATCGACATCGGGGCAACAGAAACGGCAGCGACGTGTACAACAACAAATCGCACATAAGACACTCATACTCAAATTCAGAGAACGAGCAAGTGAGCGAGAGAAAGAGAGAGAAGAAGTGAGAAAAAAAATAACTATACACTAATAACAACACTTTTGCTCTGTTCACTTCTCGTTCTCTATCTCAGTCGCACACACATTCGATCGTAGAAAAGTTTCTTTGGCCAATTTCGCATTTGCTTATTCTATTTGACGTGCTCCTTCTCCCATTCTCGCTGTGTGTTTTTTTTCTCAATCTATAATATTGTTCTATATGCACTCAATTTACTGCGCTAATATACGCATCAACATCCTCTCAGCTCAAAAATAACAATAACCCGAATACGGAACACAAATAAAAATCAATCGTACACAACACACACGTCCAAGGAAATTTTTTTCCCAACAAATCACTACTCTATTATCTTGCACACAATTCGCCAAGCAGTAGAAAAACAAAATCACCCATCAAAATAAGTAAATCACGAAATAAAATTTCAATGAAATGCTTACACCATGTTTCAAAGTACGCGTTGAGTTTCCTTTCTTCTTTATTAGTCTATCTAGTTCCTTTTTTTTATCTACAACTTAAAAGAGAGAAAAAAGAATTTGTATAACATATATCGTCGATTCACACGTCTTTCAACCACCGGATCAGTCCATACACTAACTAAAATAATGCCATTTGGTAATATTGTGCATTTTCGCAAACATGCTATAGCATTTTACCCACACACAATTTCAATCGACACATATACAACCATTGAACTGTACGGCTACTAGCTAGCTGATTGACTGACAAAGGCAAACGACATATATATTCCACACACAAGCGTGTGTAGCGTTAGTAAGTGTGTGTGTGTGTATATGTTGTGTTTTGGTTTTCGTAGTCATTCACTGAAAGCATTTACTCTTGCTTTTGACGTTTCGTTTGACAGTTCGAAACCGTTCGGTCAGTTAGTTTTTCGAACAAACGCAACTGTCATCGTTGCGTGGAGTATTTATAATACGGCTTTTGCCGTCTGTTTGTAAATATTTACCATCGGGAGGGAGTGTGCGTTAGCGAATTTCGAATTTTGATGCGAACGAGTGCAGGGAGTACCAATATACCTACAATTTTACTAAAACGGTCCAATTTAAATTTAGATGTTTATTTTTCTTTCTTGCTGTGTCAATCAAATCACAAATTTTTTATTTACTATGGGAATTCCATTTGGTATTTAAATTAATTCCCATTTCACTGTCACCCACGACCGATTCAAAATAATGCAAAACAGTATTTGTACTTATTCCCAATTCTGCATACATAAGGATTGTGTCGGAAAGGCGAAATTCTTGCTCATTAGTATTAAACTCTTGTACGGAGGCCATGTGCCATATCGACCTTATTATGCATTAATTCGGAATGCGTTCAGCATGGCGATAATCAAAATGTCATCATATGGACCCACCGCATATTGCCATATTTGTGTTTGGCTTATGTCGGTGCTCTTTTTCCAATGCCAGCTCTTCTTCGATTGCTCTGTATCTCTCGGCAATGGCAGCAGCATTTATTCCATTGGGTTCGGGATTGATGCTGCTGCTGTTGTTGTTGTTGATGATGGTGTTTGCGGCTGCCTTTGCTGCTCGAATGCAATGTATGTGTACTTGCGAAATAAATTTGGCGCTGGGCGCGTTTGTAACCATGTTCATAAAGGACAATAAAAATGGTATTTATGATGATCTCGGTTTTTGTTGGAATGCTTTTGAATAAATGCCGTCTAAAGTAGAACATTTTATTCCACAATTTTTGGGGTTTGCTATGGCTTTTATGTATCCGCACATTACTTGTGCTTCTCGCTCCATTTTCATTCTCCTGCACCGTGCCTTTTTTCTCTTCTTTCCACGTACGTACCACTTTATTTATATCCCGAATCAAATTCGTGTTCGCCTTATTGCTGTCTCGGTCTTCGTCCCATTTCCGCAAATATTATGCTTTTTTTGAGCTGTGTAGAATACACATTTCAAAAATTCGGTTTGAAGCCGTCATTATTTCTGTCACCATAGATGTGATAAGTAAAGCTATTTTGATAAAAATGGATTATCTTCGATCACAAAGAGTGGGAAATTCTTTAGCCACCAACAAATAAAACCCACGCCATCCGATCGAATTGAACAAACTTAACGGAAAAACACATTTTGTTTATGCATAATAAAATCATAAACGGAAACAAATGGTATGATAAATTATGTACAGATTTTCCCGCTGCTCGTTGTGAATGCGGAAAGAGATGAAAAATTGTGCCGTAATAATGGCATCGAATCAAAGAATGTACAGAGAAAAAAATGATAATTTCAATATATATGCTTTTTTTCTCTGTGTAGAGAATATGTGTGTCCATGTGCCAAATGCTAACTAGAATCCATAAAACCTCATAATCCAATTAGAATATGAAAATTATTTGTGCGGTAAGCTGCTTTTTTCCCCCTATTGTTAAAATGTTTCTCCCATAACATCATTTTGTGTACGCTTGTAAATTTGACTGACACTGAGGAATTAAAATATCGTCCTTCTTTTTTTTACCGACAGGCATCCAAAATTTAAGTAATTGGCATCGGAGTGAAACGCGTGAGATAAAACTCTGACCGATTCCGAGGAATTGAACGGAAAAAATTATGGAATAAGAAAGAGAGCAAACAAAAGTTGTATGTTGGGCTAAAAATAGACGTATAGCAACCATCAAGCGTATTGCAAAATAACAAAAGAAGTTCTCAACTTTTCTATGCCGTTTGTTTCTTTTTCGCTGATTCTCAGTCACACGCACTTACAATCTCTCCTCCTCCCTTTTTGGTTTTGTCTTTTCTTTTTTGAATCATAAACTCTTTATTACCGTTCAAAGAGAATTTTACCATCAGCTCCAAGGGAAAACGAGAAAAAATAACCGAAACGAACAACTGAACTGAACAGAAAAATGGAACCGAGCGTTGCTCAAGACAAGTTGCATAAATGTAAAATGGTCTGATAATGTCTCACACTTACAAATTGTACCGTATGTGAGAAATAAATAGCAAAAGTTTGTAACACAGCACGCCCGGGCACAAGAAAAAAAAATTCATGCGGTTTACAGCTGCAAAGATGTATAAATCTTAACACATACAAAAGACTGTGTTTGCAACAAGAAAGTCGAAACGGAACGACAAACGAGAGAAGAAGAGAGAAACAAAAATGAAATGCGAATGATGGAAAAACATTGTCAAAGGCGCATATATACAAAAGAATTGAAATCAAAAGCTTTTCAAGTATTTTCGATTCAGCTTTTGTTCGCCCGTTGACGCACTTTGCCAACACAAACTACTAAAGCAGTCGCCTGGTGTCACTTGGCGTTTGGAATGTTAGTCATGTTATTGTTTACACTCTCTTGTAAGTTTTCAAACAAGTAAGCAAACAACAACTACAGAAGCAGCAGCAGCAGCAGTGGCAGTAGCAACAAAAGTCACAAAAATTCCAAATGCAAAAGCACTGACAAAATATGGATAAATGTGAATAAGTTTGTCTCTTGCTTTTTGTGTAACTCGTGCCACCATTGACATCGGAATCAGCATCATTAAACCATTAGAGCCACTGGATCGTTGCTCTCTCTCACTCTGCAGACGACGACTCGAATTATTGCAGGGTTATATGTGTGTAGTTGTGCATATTGGCTGTTTGGTTGGCTGGCTGGCTGGCTGGCTGGTATTCTCTCCAGCAAGGCAAAAACTTTTTGCCAAACAGATTTATGATAATTGTGATTAGATGCTATCGCTGGCGCTTTTTGCTGTTGTTTCTATTTGTTTTTCGAATAATAAAATGTTCAACAAAACGAACGAACGAACGAACAAACAGACAAGCCAAGAACCTGTCATAGAAAACAAGTGTGTGCGTGTGCGTATGCGTGTGTATGGTGTAAATGATACCATTCGAAGCTTAAGCTTCGCATACAACTTCATTTGCGCTATAGTAATAAAAGTTCAACGCTAGATACCATATACGTACCTATACCAAGACGGGTGTAAACATTGAATATATGGTTGTTTTATAAATATGCAGTGTACATTGGGACGTTAGAATGTGTGGTGGAAACATGTTCGAATCCCTCGTCAACATCAACATCAACTTCATCGACTTCATCGACTTTGGCATCGTAGCACATACTCTATTACCCTCGCATGGTGTGAATTGGAAAAACAGGGTGGTATTAATTCAATTTCAAACAAAAGCACCTCATCAAGCTCGCATTTCCGCCGGATAGACATTTTGTGAGCTGGTAACAAGTGATATTTTCCCGGAAAAGTCGTCGCGCGTTTTTCGATTGGATTATCGAATGTTCTTGTCTGCGACCTCATTTTTTTTTCTCTTGTAATAGAATTCATACAGTACTAATGCTAATCCACGAGCATTTTTCTATCAATTAACTTGTATATGTGCACAACATATGCCATACATTGTACAATGTACATGCCATTTTTATAACACAGCAACTGGATGAAAACGTAAATTGCCATGCGAATTTGCTGATCAAAAATATCCATCCATCCATCTAAAAATGAATGCGAACATCGTCCTTTTTTTCACTTATTCATTTACCTGCGCGCTTCATATCACAAAAGGTTGGTTGGTTGGTTGGTATAGGGAAAAAAGAGCGGTGTTCACTTCTGAAATACAATTTGTGTAATTTTTATCCATTTTCAATCTTCATCTGCGCTAAGTGAATCAATAATTAAATGACAAATGAATGAAACGAGCAGAGATAGAGCGAGAAAAAAGGCAACGATTTTTTGTGTTATTCTTCGATCTCATCAAATGAATTGTACTTTGATACAATGGCCTCAGTGGTCCCAAATGGAACCATTTGTTCCCTGGTTGTTTTGATTCTCTCTCCGCGCACAACGGTCGATAGTTGATTGTGCAGATTGCAATCGTGGCTAAAGCTGTATTGCTACGATATACAAGATTTTTTGTTCCCTTCTGCATTCATATCCATACTATTAATGTACACCACTTGGTATCGATCAATGCCAGCCACAAACGAACAATTCGTATTCTTATTTTTATCACGGTATATCGAAATGACAAACATCGAAAGAGCGACAGCGTGTGTAGCGGCAAACAGTACACATGCCAAACCAATTTCAACATCCTCTTTCATCCCGTGTGCCGTGTGTTGTGCCTCTGTGCATCGCGTGGGTTTGTCATACAGTTTTAACCGATTGAATTGGGTGAAATATATCATAAGAAGTTGGCATAACGACGTAGAGCGGCAGCGGTCAATGATAACCAACTGAAAACACAAAACATTTCATGAAGCATTTTCCGAAAAGCACTTCAGCCAACCACACACCAAACGTAATGCACGCCGATTCAACGACAGCAGCAGCAGCAAAAACAGCAAAAACATTCATGAGTTAGCTTGTGTGGCGCTCACATGCTGCTTCAACGGTCATGCGTTCATCTCATGAATCATGATTATGTAAGCAAGAGATTTCTTTTTCTGCTGTTGTTGCTGTGTTTTGTTTTTCATTTATGCGAACTAATTTATTCCCATTGCGGCAAATGCGAGTGTAAAGAAATGAAATGAAAAAGATGAGCGAAAATGCTGTATACAATTTTATGTAGATATTGCAATGTTCTTTACAGAGTATAGTATAGTGTTGCTCGAATGTTGCAAACGACTGAATAGGCACTAAATTTTCATCATATAAACTTCGGTTTTTTTTTCTCTGCCACCACGCCAAAGAAGCGTTTGCGTCCAAGCCAAACGGAGCGAAAAAGAATGAAGAGCAGCAGCAGTATGTGAACACAGTAGGCTTGGGGCAAAGAGAAATCTGCCCCACCTTCATTTGATTTTCCACCCGCGCGCGAGTGAGTGAACGAGATAGAGGGACACAGCGCCAGGGAGTAAGACTCTCCGCAAAGTTCGCAAACATGCTTTTACTCTCTCTGTCTCTCATTTCATCTCTCGTGCGCGTGCTATGCGTACGCTTTGTGTTGCGATTATAGAAGCGAATGGCTTGTGGTATTTGCACTGTGGCACCGTAGAAAAGAGAATAAAAGCGCACGGTAGAGAGGAATTTTTGACATTTTTCCACATTGGTGATGCTGTGCGGCGCGTGCTTTCACATGGTCTCTCTCTTTGTGTGTATGCTTCTTTCTCCGTCTCGCTTGCTCTCCGTTGTATCGCAACGAGTATCCATCTCATATTTGCGAATGAAAATACTCGATTTACACATTCAGTCTGATCTAGACATCGTTTTCCTTCGGCAGCAAATCCCTTTTGTTTCTCTTTCTCAGTACGCGAATTTTCATTCCAGTTTCATTATGTCCCAATAAAAAGTGATAAAGTTCCACACAGAAGAAACAAAACGTTTTTGCAAATTATCTGAAGTGAAAAGACCACCAAATCAAATCAAAAAAGAAAATTAACAAAGTTACATCAATTCTAAAATAAATTATACTCACACACAGCGATACAAAATAAAGTGAAGCCATCACCGAACGAAAAAACTTTTACAAATTACTTGAAAACTGCTGAGAAATACTCTTATATAAACAGAAAAAAAATATATATATAACAGTAGCATCAAAATAAAAGAAATTTCTTTTGTGTGTGCAATGAGATAAAAATAAATTGAATAAATTTTGTGCGAGAAAGAAGACAAAAAAAAACAAAGGAATTACTTTATTTGAAAGAATTAGTTGCAAATTGAATCGGGCAAAAAGAAAAAAAAATTTCATTCGCATTTTGTTTCTGTACCTCAGCCAACAAGAGACAAAAGCTGACATTCCATTCCACATTTTAAATGAAACAGTGGAAAAGCATTTTGAAAACTGTGTAAGTAAAAAAAGGCATTTTGTGTGCGCTCTCTAGGCATTTGTGTGCTGTTTTAGGTATTAACCGAGTGATGAAGAAATTGGCAATATTCCGCTTGTGACGCGGAATGCCACTTAAACAATAAGAATACCGAAAACAAGGCGAAACAATCCGCCTGCTAACTGAAAATACAGCAAGAAAAGGGCGAGATAATCCATAAAAATCCGTGCGATTGAAAGAAGACGAAAAGTAATGAAACAAAAATGACAACAACAACACTCACACACACAGTGCTAGACACACACCGTGAGAGATAGAAGCAGCGTCTCAGACAAAGCAACGAAGAGTAAAACGCGAATTCAATAATCAAAGAAAGAAATTCAATTTATTTTTCACCATCAACCATTAATTCGATACAGTTGAAACGCAACAGTCAAATTAAATTTACGCTTTGCGTGTATGCTGTGTGCGGTGTGAGCTGATGGTTAGATGCTTATCGCTAGACCACACTATTGAAATCAGCATTGCGCGCGATTTTCGCGGTGATGAAGAGGATAGCAAAGCAAGAAGAAGAAAAAACTCCAACGCCAAAGGGATGGAAAGATCAAAGGCCAATCAATTGATTTTCGTGCGTTGCCTTTGCTGACATTCCATCGACTTCTTCTTCTTTTACTTTCTTGCAAACTCATTCTCTCTCTATCTGCCACTCTTTTTTGCAATCAAACGACGATGAAGTGACATTGAAATCATGAAATTTTCTTCGTGGGTCGAATGACTTTTTTTTCTGAAACCATACTCAGATTTCTCAGTTTTTTCTCACTTCGAAGCTTAAACAAAACAACAACAAAAAAACACACTAAGAAGAAAAAGCGTCATGATTCTTTTTCCCTTTGGTGAATAGCAGCAAAAGATTATGAAAAATAATTCTAAAAAAGCCACGACACAGGGTCCATATAAAAAGCGTAGACTTGAAAGGCGACACAAACGACGAAAACACCGCAGCTAGCCAATGGAGGTTTATTGGTGTGAGAGTGAAAAAAGGCAAACGAAAATAAGAAGAAGAAGACGGATGAAAAAGAAGTTAAAATGAAGCGAATTGAACAGCCAGTAACACAGAACCAATGTAGAAGAAGCGATCGAAGAGAGCTGAGCAAGTAACGCAGAATAAAAAAAAACAACAAAATTCTTGTGGGGTGTGTGTGTCTATATGTGTGCGCTCTGTTATTGTAAGTGAATAAGGTCAAAGCTTTCTCCGATACGATGGCATCGCATCTTCTATAGAGTGGTGTAATATAGTAGGAATGTTCGCATTCGACTGTGCGTGTTTGTTGTTGTCGTTGTTGTTGTTGTTGTTGGCGTCTGCATGCGAGAAATACACACATACACTCCGTTTAGAGAATCGAAATTGGGAAAAAATCAACCTCCTAGTGACTGTCATCTCTTCGGTCGCATTCTAACATCCATTTGTACAATGCGTTCAATTTGTTGGTCTAGTCTTTAATCTCTTACACACCATTTGTTGTTCTAGTGCCAAAATAAATAAAAATTAACTATTGGTATGCCTCATAATAGGCAAAGATGAGATGCTTGAACACTGTTTTTTGCTGTTATTGTTGCTGCTGCTGAGGGGGCCAAAACCCGAATAATTCGAGGGACAATGTTCATGTTTGCGATGCGTACGCTGTGCGCTTGCACACAAAAATAATATACTACACACTTTTAAATGGGATGATATACACCAAATTTTCAAAGCAATTCGCAACGCTTTCCAATGATGTCGAATAATCCCAGTCCATATCTATCGCTCACTCACTACCCACATCGTAATCACATAAGTATTTTGCGAAGCGTACGTGCATGCTGTGCCATGTTAACATGAAATGACCGAAACTAAAGAGGAAGAGTCGAGAAATATATTTATAGTTTCAATGTTGTTGACTCTCTTGCAAAATACTTTTGGCTTTAACTTTTGCTTTCGCATTCTTGTCTTGCAAGACAAGATTTTTGCTTGCTTCCACTCGCTCACTCTGTCGTTAGCTGTCCATGGCGAACGATTTTTCATCGGGCATCAGTCCTGTTTTTGCTCTAGCTACTTTCACGTGTGTGAATCTTATTTATTATTCGGCTTGAGTTGGCTCATGTGCCAACTGATAAACGGTGCGAGTGTGAGTAAAGTAGGAAAAAAGCTACGAAGTAAATCACGCGATGCTTTACAATCGCGCGTACAAGATAAATTGGCGGTAGCATCAATATTAACAATACCAACTTCTACTAAACACGCCTAATTCGCATCAAACATCATTTTTCACACACTCACATTTACAGTCAGTATGAAATGAATGAAACTGAAAAAAACTCTCCATGTTGTACCATGTTCACACAGCAGAAAAAAAAGTGTAACGGTAGCAGCCGTCAGAAAAAACGGATAAACGAACGATGAGAAAGGAACGTAATCGCATATTGCGTGCATGCCATGAAAAAAAAAAATCCGCAAAGCCATTGAAAAGTGCGACAGCTAAGTAAAATGACGAATTAAACTCGAAGAGAGTTGCTGGAAAAAAAAAATTGAAACCTAGAGGATTGTAACGATGAACAGAAAGAAGAAAAGCTCAAATGTCGAGCTTAAGCATTCATCAATTCGTCGAAGACAGGCGAATGAGCAAAAAAAAGTTATTTATCGACCCAAAAGAAAAGTAAAAAAAAAATTAAAAGAAAACAGCGCCCACCAAACAGAGAGAAAAAGGAAAAACACAGACACAAAAAATTGGAATATAAAAAATTGGAATAGAAATGTTCCTTTTTTTCTTTCCTCCGGATTGGCGGCGTGTACGTTTGAGTTAACAAACCAAATAAGTAGCAAATTCCATGTATGGCAGCCTGAGATGAAAGATGTAATGCCGATGCTTTTCTGCGCAAAGGCGCACCCCAAGAAATACCAGACAAAGGGACAAAGAGATTTAGCTACAGGCGCGGATGATATTAAAGGATTTGAATAAAATTTAATCTCGTTTCCGGAATTCGACACCAAAAATCTACATCGCATTTTTCCTCTGAGGCGTGTATATCAGACCGACATATGCACAGTACATGAGCATACGCAGTTCGAAGAAGCGAGAGAATGTTTTGGCTGTTCAACTTTCGCTTCACTTGTTCTCTCTCGAATCACCATTCGAAAGCGCAACTATTTCAGCTGTGTGTGTTTCTCTGGCGCGCGCGAATTACTAAAGCAATAAAAATAAAAAGGGGCTCTACTCGAACGCACATAATACATTTATATATTATATTGGAATATTGTGTATGGTCTATTCAATACCGGATACACAATGTTACAATGCACAGCTGTATAGATTTGGTCATATATCAATAGCAACTGAAAGCTAGCTTCACGGAAAAACAATCTCATATTGAAAATAATTTCTATTTTCTTTTCTTCTTTCTTCTTCTCTTTTCTTTCACGTGCACGCATTGGGCTCCTTTTCACCAATCTAGACGAAAGCGGTGGCAGTTCAACGGCAATAGGCAAATGTTCGTGTGTTTCGAGCTGTTCGAGCGAGAGTGAATTGGACACCGAACGAAGGCGCGCTTTTTTCCCTTCGATATCTATCATCTGTGTACGTGTATTACAAAGAGCTGTGTGCGTGCCTAAGACTTTGTGCGTATCCCAATAGTTTAGCCATTGTATTATTGTCAGCTGAGCTGACAAATGTATCAGAATAGGACGATCCGAAGTTCAGCAGAGAGAATAGAAACGGCACACGACGTACGGAAGCTCGAACAAAAGCGAACCGAGAACATTGCACTGACGCTCGAGTAATACAAGACCGACAGAGCAAAAGCGGTGACGTTCAATAAGACCCATTGGAAATACCCATTGGAAATAACATCATATTTATATTGCGCGCAAACAAAGAGCGGGCTGAAGAAAGGAAACCCCAGAACGCATATAAACAAGGGGCATACACAGACAACACAACGTGAACGAGAACAAATAGACAAACAGCGAAGAATACACAGGCCACAGAGCACTAACAAGTACACATACAAGACGAACACGGAGGGGGCGAAATTTTTAGCGACGAAAGAAACAGCGGAAAAGGACAGGATGACGATGTGGATACGACAGAGTGGATGGTGGAACAATTTTTAATATGTTTTGGCTTATCTCTCGGCACGCTTTCGCATCGACAGTCAGCAGTGGCCGTACACAAGCGTCAGTTATGGAATGTTCAGTGTGTATGCGCATTCCAGAACAAATGTAACGAATGAACACATACAGCGTGCACACACACTCAACGGATCCGAAACCATCGTTTCATAAACATCAAGCAATTATCTATTTGATATCAGAAGCTTGAGCGGCAACAGCGCTCATAAACTGAGCATAAGCACAAGAAAAAAGAAGCAGAAGCAGAAGCAAAAGAAGAGGCACGAAGACGAAAACGAATTAAGAAGAATAAACGAAAAGTGCTCGACTTTGTGGAACGCAAACACAACACTCTAACACAAAAGCTCAACGGAAAAACGCGCCCTCTCTATCTCCCTGTGCGTGTCGACTATTTGGCTGTCATTGACGCTATCATTCTGTGTACTTCGCTCGTACTCGCATACTCTCTCTCTCTCTCTGTTCAAGTCATTTGTTTTTCTAATTCATATTTTGTGAAGTCGACGGTTGGCAGCGATAACAAAACCATATAATAAACGACTACACAATACATAGGAAAACAGCAGCAGCCAGCAGCAGCATCTTCGCCACACTTATACGACTTGGACGGAAAGGAACAGAAGCCGTAAAAATCTAGCACCGAGAGCAACGGTTCCATGACATTTCAAAAAGTGCGTGCATTTACATATTTTGGAATGTATTAAATGTTATGTCCTTGTTGTTGTTGTTGTAGCGTGTTTGTGAACGCTTGGATCGTTTTACCATTTGATGATTCTCGTTTGTTTGTGCTTTTTCTTTCCATTCTTCTACTCCCTGTGCTATTGTAACTCGTTTCATTGCTGAATTTTTGCTTATACTGCCACTTACCCCGGGACCGCGCTTTCTCTTATTTATCGGTTTTGTTTCACGTATACCGTGTGGAAATCGTTTTGTGAATTTTCATCAGGTTTACCATCCATCGACATAGTTTATATGTTTTGGCACTCTCGATTGCTTTGTGCTCCGTTGGAATGTCATAAGTATTTGGTGAATTTCTCCTCGAGCAAAGGAATAACACGTAAGTGCCTTTTTTTTTCGTCATGCGTTCGTTACAACTTTTTTTTATGTTACTTATTCTTTCCAATACAAAACTAGCTCAACCTTCTTTATGTTGTTCGTGCTGTCTCCCATTTGTGTGTATAATTTTTGTGTTTTGTGTGTGGTGCCGAGTAGCGAAAGTGTTCAGTTGAGTCAACAGTTTCATTGACGATATTCAGCAACAACATAAAAGAAAAAGAAGAAGCTTCATACATAACTTAACACGCATCGCATCGTTTAAAGTTTTACCCGAAAGAACGAAGTGCAAGTTCGTGTTCTTTTTTTATACATGTTCCATTTCTATTTACTTTTTGTACACTTTTTTTGTTCCATCTCATCTCATCACCTCAAGCATGTGCAAACTACGTCAGAACAAACGTGTGTATACGGTGAAAATGTTTTGCCTCGGAATAATTTTCGGTACGAATATAGAGAACTGAAAAAGATGTGTAAATAACAAATATATCACAGAAAAATAGGGAAAAAGCCTGGATGGAGAAAAAAAAAAACAGATTCTGACACTGAAAGAATTAATTTTGAACCAAAGCACGCATCCAAATCAAACGCCATTTTTTTTTCTCTGCAAGAACCCCTTTTTCTGGCATACACGAACCGCGGCATTTCTCTCACAATTTTTTTCATCAAACGATTGTTTACATTGAGTTTTTGTGTTTGCCGTTATTCAGGTGTTGTTTCATTTTTTGTGAGTTTTTTTTGCTCGTCGGGCATCTTTTGAACAAATTCTCACTGATGCCGCCACACCACTGTCGCTAACGGCATCGTATTGGTTGTTGCCCCCACCTTCCTCTCGAAAAAAAAAACACAGGCAAAACAAATTTTATTTCGTGTATTGCAAAGATTTTACCTAAATACGGCTATGGGGAGATTAAGCGTTGCTTAAAAACTTTTCACATTGCACTGAAATCCAATGAAATGAAAAATCGTTGCGCGCATTTAGCACACCAACTCTAAAGTGTGTCAAATAAATTCTCGAAATCAAATAAAAATCGAGTTTAATGAATGGTAAACTGTTACGCGGCCGAATTCATTCGATGTACGGGTTGTTTTCTATGCTTCTATTTGCTAAGAGTTAGCTCCATTTTTCACTCTCTCTCTCTCTCTCTATCCGTCTCGCTATTGGCTTCGGCCATAAAAGCATAGCAAATATCACGCAACATATACACATTCACAGCACAGACACGATGTAACAATAACGAGAAAGGGCAAATGGGAATTAAAAATTTATTTCATCCCATTCATTTTCGTTAATGCTTGGCTGGTGTAAATCCTCATGTCGGTGAATGTTCATGTTCATGTTCATGTTCACTTGCACTGTTGTAATGCGACCGAAATTGTTTTACATGAAATGAGCAAGTGCTTTTGCGCATTTAAAGCGCACGTCCCATCCAATAATTCCGTTCATTATCCCGAAAAATGGGGAAGATTTTCGAAATTTTTGGAGTAAAATTGCAAACAATTAAATTAAAATGGATTTTACAGAAGCTGTTAGAAGAGATTAATGTTACATTAAAAAGTTGGATTATCTGAAATTTGGCTATGGTCAATTTTCATCAGCTAATCGCGTTTTCATTGGTGCGGAGAGAAATTAATTATGCTTTTAGCGCTCTCTGGAAAATGTTTTTCGTTTCATTAACGCCTTGCCTTAATTCGGCTGACAGTGTGTTGAAGGTAGATGAGCAATAACGAGCTTGTTCGCTGATGCTTACTGTCTGGCACCAAATCGAAAAATCCCTTTTCATTTCGCATTGATAAACACAGTCGCACCGTCATTTTCAATCACCTTTCGTGACAGCAGCAGCAGCAGAAGCCGCCCATATGAAATTGCCACACATCGTGACATCGTTTCACACAATCAGCCTCAAATCACACATGCATAAGTTTTTCTTCGTCTCTTTTTTCGTCTCTTCTCTTGTTTTCCATAATAATCTATTCTCATTGTGTTGATGAGTGAATACAATGGAATTAGACTAGTAAAAGTAGGCTTGTGTGATTTTTATCGTAAATACTTCATATGAACGCAGACCGGTCCGAGGATGGGGAGAGGGAGAGAAAGAAAGAAAATAATTTGTCCTCTAAATTCATTCAGTCGAATAATGTGTGTCATGCATACCAAAAGCGAAGCTGACTGAATCACAATGATGGAGAATGAAGGAGAGGATGGGTGGGTCGGTCGATGCGACACTCTTCATCTTTTTCGTCATCGCAGAATTTTGTTTGCCTTTGTTTCAGGTGCTCTTCCGGCGGCCGCACCACATTATTTCACATAAAATGAGGCAGTCAATCATGAATGATAGTATTTGGTTTTATCCATACCCCAATTGCATCAACAAAAATCCTTACAAAGTCGAGAAAACAGTGAAAGGTTAGTGAAATTACACTAGCGCCAAGGAGTAAATGCAATGACAGATACGGCAGAATTCGTAACTACTTTTCACCATAAACTCTGAGGTGAAAAGAGCTATCAGTTAATCAGTATGAAGAACGGAGGCCTGATTCAATATTCTCATTAGAAACTCATGTTTACAAAAAGGAAGTATTGGTCAAGTAGTTATTGCAATAGTAAAAAAATATTCTGAAATTCAATTGTAAGTTGATGTCAGTGATTTACGCGCTTTATATTAGTTACACTGTTCAGTGAATTTCTTCAACAAAGAAAATGTGTCTGCTGAAGCAGGCCTTATATGAAATTTCCAGTTTTTACACGTAAAAGTCTTTCTGATTAAAACAAATGTGTCTCATTTTTAGTTCTGTGTAATGCTTGTATTTATTGCAACCAAAGAATAAATTATTAAACATGAGATAATTATTACTCAGAACAAATGAAAGCAGGTGGTGAATTTTTTCATGGTAAAACTGAGGTATTTGACAGGACATGTAAATAGTTCAAAATTATACCATGCACGTCACTGCTGTGTTGCAAACCGAATGAGAACGGAGTATGGTTTTACACCACACTGACTTCACACCACACTGACTAATTGTTTGTCCTGCTGTACGTTCCTTCATTCCTTCGTTTCATTCGCTTCGTTCGCTTCGTTCGCCTGTTTGCTTAGCAAAACTGGCTTCGCAAATTAAATAAAAGCCAGAGGAGAACAATGAAGCGATATTAATCAAAATGAGAAAATAAGAAGCGGCGACTGTAGGCTTTCACACGAATCAGGAAACCAAAACAATTTCTCATTCACTGATTTGAGATGGGTGATTTCGTTGTGTACTCCATTTAAGATTCGAGCGAATACAATGACGGCCAAAAATAACCGTTATGATAAAAGTAATAAAATATAGATAATATTTACCGCTTTTATCTTGCGCTCACAATCTTCGGAAATATCATCGTTTTCGGCATATCGTCGTTTGGGCAAAATACCCAAAGTACACACTCAATATAGTTAAGCTTATTGTCGAAAATGCCGAAGCGTTTGGGCCATTTATCCAATTCCACTGTTCTCTGTTTACTTTGCAATTTATTGGAGATATATTATTTTTTCATCTTATTATACACACGGCTGTGATGATCTGTGCATTTGGAAACAAGGTACGAAATGTTATTGTTTGCTGTTCGCCAGGTGAATTGAACTGAATAGATTCTTTTTTTTTCTCTTTATTTGATCCACATTTTATCAACTTGAAGGCTTTTGAATGTGCAAAAAACCTATTAATTACTTATTTACATTGTACCGTCCATTTTTCACTAAACCTCTAACGTTCAAACCAAATCCCCCACAAGAAGACCCAATAATAACTTATCAATACATTTTCAGAACCATTCAAACGGAATGTTTCATACGTAGACCATAGCTAACCCAGTTATCATCATGTCTCGTGGTTTGAGTCCAAGTGTTTATATTGCGCAGAGAAGGAAAAAACACGTTGATTTGAGTTAATGGCTGAACAAGTGCTTCGAAGGTTGTGTGTGTGTGTGCGTTGATGTGACGAAGGGAAAAACAAACCAATAAATTGTTTGCAAGCTTTGTTTATTCTCTCTGTTTTTGCTCAATATATCATTTAAGAAATAACTGAAGTGCAAACAGGCCTATATTGTGCTTGCCATCGTATTATTCTTTTTTTTTCTTTACTGCCTATTTCATATCATATAAACACAGAGGGACAAAAACGACGAGCTTGCTCAACGAGGAGCAAGAGGTAAAGACAGAAAAAATATGGTCTAAAAAAGCGCAAAATTCGCGCGAAATAAATATACAAGGAATGAAGGAAACCACAGGGGTTCGGTGTATGTGTGATTTAAGTGTGCTTCACCAAGATGTTGATATTGGTGGCGTAGGAAATGGGCAAGCATTGAAATCGAAACCTCATTGTTACTTAATCCCATTTGGCGAAACGACTCCAGAGTCAGCAGCAACAAGCTTGCATGCAATTGTTACAAACAAGTGAGAAACGAACGAAATACGTTCACAAATACCAGCAGCCAAATCATTATTATCATCAGCATCAGCCAATTTCATCTGTTCCCTCCTGTCATTACCATGCTCATTTGCCCCCACACTTTTTCGCTCTCTATCTCCCTCATTCGCTCCATCGATTGGCTCTATCAATGAAAGCGAGAGATATCGTCGAGCGAGTGTGTACACTGTACAAAGCAGCCATTTAACTTCAAATTTTGTTGTTGTTCCTTCTCGTGTATTAAACACCTAAATTTTATGGGCTATTAAACGTGCGCTGGCATCGTAGATACACACAATATATAAATATAGATGGTGATCTTTCTTCGTATCATGTTTTATAATGTCAATGTCGAATACATTTCGCATTTTATGCGTTGTGCTCATCCGAAATGGTTGTTGGAGCAGCCGAGAAAAAAATTGGAATGGAAGATCGTTCTTTTGTCATACACCCTGGCCAATTTCAATTCGGGAAAAACAAAGAACACAACACATAACACATTTTCGATCTTGATAAATAGATATTGAGATACTAAACATACAATAAACACAAAATACAAACATACATACATATACCGCACATTTCGGAAACTCTCGAATTGAATGGAAACAACCACACAAATCGATGGGAAAAACGGTTGAAATGAACCGAAGAACCATAGAGAGTCAAAGTGTAAAGCGATCGTGGTGTAGAGAGAGAGAGAGAGAGAGAGAGAGAGAGAATGAGGTAGAGAAAGTTGAAGTGCGGTGTGTAGCATTCACACGAACCAATGTGAGCCACCGATACAAGTTTTGGCCGAGCTTAGTTCGAGAAGAAAATGCGAAAAGCGGATATACTCCTATTGTATTCGCGGTTTTCGGTTCGTATTTGTGTTTCAAGTGCCGAAAGGCGTGCTGCACGCTACAGTTTTCGATCCCAAGTTAATATCAGCTGTCGTCGTTTTTATTTTGTAATAAGAGACCAAAGAGGCAACGCAGAATGGTAAAAGTGAGCGAACGAGCGCGTCGACTCGAAATGAAATTCTAGCAAATGAAATAGTATGTGTGCAATGTGATATAACCAAAAATACATTATTTTGTACATGTCACATTTCGCAATAGATTGAATGTTTAAGTGCGATTATTTTGCTCCCCATTTCCTCTCTCTTTTCTCATATACATGATTTGGTTCGTGCTGTCATGCATGTGAATGGATTTTGTTGTGTGTGTATATTAGACACGACATACTGGGTGTGTCTGTGTACGGATGATATCTACGCTGTACTATTGTTTGCATTTTTTATTCCATTTCCACTTGCCACGTATCTCAAACTCACTTCATTTGCAGTTCGTTCATTCCTTTAGTCTTCCTTTTTGCCGTCCAATTTTTTCTGCTCTCTATTTTTCTTTCTATTCCTCTCATTCACTCACTCACTCACTCTCTCGCTTCTCCCCAATTCAGTCTTGATTCACCAAATCAAATGAACACGTGACACCCAACACACACACACACACAAAGATACACAATCGTATTTTTGCGTTCATATTTTTTCATTTCATTCGTTCTCGTCCATTTATTTTGCTTTTCCCATTTTGTTCCGTTTTTATTATCCTTAACCGTTTTCTTCTTATTCTTTTATTTCAATCGTAAGCTTTCCATTTCTTCGTTATTATATGTTCGTGGTCTGTGTATATATCCACAGTACATTGAATCGATGTGTTTCTTGTTATTTTGCTACGTATGATGTGTTGCGTGTGTCAAGTGTTGAGATCGTTGCCATTTGGATTTTGGTTTTGGATAGAATGTTCTTTTGGTTCATTCAATTTGATTCAATGTGAATCGACCATGAAGACCACTAACCGATGAATAGAAAAAAACGCCTCATATACAGACAATTGTGTGTATGTTTTTTCGAAATATCATTAAAACTTTTAATGGATGAAATTGAATGTAATCATTCATTTTTGTCATGAAAATATCTCATGTCTTTGAAATTCTACTAATTTTCCTTTTGATCCAATTTCAATGTGCAACAAATAACAGAAGAATAACAAGAAAAGGAAAACATTTTATTGACAACCACTCTCACTCGGCAAAATGCTTGAAATGAGACACCAATCTGAATTATTCGTGAAATTGACAGAAACAACACAACACCAGAAAGCATGTAGGCAAGCGAAAAAAAAGAGGAAGCAAAATAAGTCTTCAAGAAGTTGGTATCCTCTTGCCATTTATAAGATTGGAAATTGTAGAATCAAGTTCTATGGAATCGTACAAGTTTATATTTTATTTTCTACTTAAGGAAGTGAACATAAGCTCTTTTTTACTAAATAAAGTCAACGCTTTTTGAGTGCACACATTTATAAAAGGAAAGTTTTTGATTGGCAAAGAAATGAAACACTTCGAACTGTGTGACAGTCGACTGTGACTATACAATTTAATATTGAATTTTTGTGTTTGAATGGGGCAGAAGTGTCACCCCAAAAACTTGCTTCAACTTTTCCATGCTTGTTTTTCTTTTACAATATTTTTTTTTCATTCATTCGTTGTACAAATAAAGTGACAGAAGCTGAAACTATTTAAGTGACCGCGCCATCATGTTGATGATGATGATGATGGTGATGATGACGATGATGGTGGTGGTGCACATACAATCAATATTCCGTTCCTATGCTTTCCGGATGACTCCTTGCATATTATTGGGATGCGAAAAAGCAAGAGCGGAAATGTTATTGGAAAATCTATAGCTTTACAAACTGCTTCTGAATCGCACCACGATTGTGGGATTTGTTGTCGTTGTGTTTGTGAGCTTGTTCCAAACAAATCCAAAAACGATTAATTACAACGTTGAAGCTCTTCGAATCTCCAGATACTCGGAAGATATTGGTCTCTGGGCTATTGTTCTGTTGGTAAGTTTCATATTGACAGCGATATTCGCAAATCAGTGTGTTTCGGTCAATCGAACGAGATGTATTAGATCGGATTTGATTTGATTCGAGCGAGAGTGAGAGGGAGAATGGGGTGGTCTTGCATGAATAAATGATCGACGCATGTTTTATATATGAATACATCATCACCATTCCCATGAAAATCAAACCGATTTGTATGGATTCGCCGTGATTGTCGGATGATATGTTTGTGATGTCCGAAAAATAGACGGGTTGATTATTGCCACGTAATATATGTATGCATGTGCGATTGATTTGCCTTCACTCGATGCTTTTTCGATGACTTTTACGATGCCGATGTTCGTGTGTGTATATCCATCTTGAGCTCTGTAAAATATATGTATTTTTTTTATGAAATCACGTCGCAAACATTCTACAACCATACACTTATTTGCTTTACGCTTTTACCATTTTCGCAACGCAACGGTTGGTCGACCATCAAATTCGTCGACATTTAATCAATGTTTGCTCATCGAAATATTTGTACTTTGGGCAAAAGTTTGCTTTCCTCTTTCGTCTTCTTTGATATTTCGCAACTCGAGAGATAGGCAGCCAGCGAGAAAATGAGACTGACATCGAGAGAAAAATTCTGCTTTAACTTTACTTCATGTGGTGCTGTCGAATTGCTGTATGCTACTGTGTTCGACGTATTCATGATCGTATTTCAACACCGTTGATGTCATTTCCGAAATATTGATATTCAAGTGACGCTGTTGCCTTCGCTGTTGCCTTCGCTTCGACTCCCAAATTGGCACGAGAAGTATGAGCCGTAGATTTGTCAAATTAACGGCATCAGAAAACTTGTGATTTTCCATAGTTTCGCTTTTTTTTCTTAATTCAATCAATTTTTACCTATAACCTACATAAACTGCTTCATTAATGACGAAAAAGTAGCTTGCTCAAAAATTAATGGCCTTCCTGAAATTAGGTAAATGTTCAATGAATATCAAATGTCCAAATTTGTGTGTGTGTGTGTGTGTGTGTGTACCCATCCACTTGAAACTTCATTATCGATTCCGAATTTCTTTCTTTTTTCTCTCCCTTGTTTGTTGGTATATAATCAATTTGGCCTATCAATTTATAACTATGTAAAATTTACAAGTTGTACGCACTCGACAAGGCCACACAATCGAAGCGGAGAACACGGAACACACAATGAACCTATTCAATTTCTTGTTCAACCTTTTCATTCGTTTTGGGTGATCGGTCTTTTGTTTGGCACATAACTTTTGGAATCTTTCGTTCAGGAACAAACACGAGAGAAAAAAACGCATCCACACACACATACGGTATGTAGATTATTCCCTTGAACGATGGGACAAAGGGAATGATGTGAGCGACGGAAAAAAATCCAGAAAACTTCGTTGAACACTGCGTTATTGGATGTCTTTGTCGTCGTCATAACACAGTATGCGTTAACTTATAGTAAGTTATGCCATTGTACACTTGCCCTCTTGCTGCACCAGATTACCACCGTCTGGTGATATTGTTTTGCAATAAAACTTTTCCAAAGCAATCTTTCTTTTCATTCTTTTCATTCTCTTAAGCAGGATATATACATATATGTGTGGATATATAATTTTGCTAGTTTTTCATTTTCATTGCTTGTCGTCGACTTTGATTCTCTTTTTCTCGCCTCCCTTGCAGTTTGTCATGTGCATGACACGCTACATGCTTCAGCTCTTCGTCGAAGAAGAAGAAGAAGAAGAACAGCTTACACCAATGCACCTCATACACAATCAGTGCCACACCGATCGAGGCGAAATATTGTCCCGAATGAGTTTATCAAAATTGTGAAATCAAAGAGAATAAATGTTGGAAAAAAGTTTATCAATGCTCTCTGATGTACATACGTATACATTATGCTTTGTTAGAACTTTTGAATTGTAAAGTTTTCAAGCAGCTCAATGTTGCTCGCAGCATCACACAAAAGCCTTCGCTCTTTCTCTCTTTCCAGATGAATAGAAGGAACTTGAGCTTCGTGTTGGCGTGAGAATGAAAGAGAAAGCGTGACGGAGAGAGAGAAATATGGAGAAAAAGAACTAGAATGAACTATTTATTTTTCCACTTGCAAGTTAATTTACAAGACCGAGCGCAGCACTTGAGCCTGTGGAAAAATAGAAGCGAAGAAATTCTAAGGAAATGAAGCGTAAACGGAACTTAATGTGACATAATCTGCGTTCTTCTCTTCTGCACCATAGACAATGTTTTAATACCAGCATTTAACGGGCATTCGCGTGTTGATCTTTCATTTTAGCGAAGCTAAATAAATGCATTGATTTGTGCTTCAGTTGTATATCCCACCGAAAAAAAAGTGACGCGTGTAAACTTGTGCTAACGATTTGTATGTATGTTTAAACCGATGGCTACACAGATAAAATATGACCCTTTTGGCCTCCGAATCGAAATCATTTGAATCGAAAAACGAACAGACACATAAAACTTGGCTGAACGAGCTCCTTTTATGCATACAAAATTGTGAAATTTATTTTTTATTGACTTGATTTGCATTTTACAATTTAATCCAGGTTATCATACGTTTGACTGGTATAAAAGCAGTATTCGATCGACAAATCTCAGATATAAATATGTATACTTGAAACACCGTTGAGATCTCTCGTTACTGTGCCCATGGGAAGTGTAACTGACTGAACGTTTCATTTATTGCACGAATGATGGTGAAATGTTGCTTAGGCCCTGTGATTTCCCACACCCTCCACACTCGCGCTCCTACTCCAATTTCATTCTCGTTTGAAATGTCGTTTACGTGGTGCATGAAAAAAACCGAATCGCAAACGCAAATTTAAAGTGGAATAATTTAGCTGGAAGAAATGTGGAAAATAAAAGAACCAAAGAAAAATGGTGAATAACAAGACAAATAGCTTTGGAACGCATAGTTTTAGCGTAATGACGGCACCGAATTGGATGCAGAGGAAGAGAAAAAAAGAAGAAAAAAAAACGTATATAAAATGAAAATCTCCGCATAGAATAGAAAAAGCATCAAATGCTATCACGAACGAGCGCTTACACAAACGGATGTATAGAGAAAAAGAGAGAGAAATGACACAACACCGAGCAGCAGACATGACAAAGAGAGTTAGAGTGTATGGAAGAGCGTACATATTTTCTCTACATCGTGAACGCGATTTGATTCATATGATAATTTATATAGAGTTGGAACATGGTCGATGGCACCGAGACTCAAAATGTATGGAGTTGTTGAAAACGATGATAATAATGACAGTGATATACTTTCGGTGCGTGCATCTGAATATATGAGGCGAAAAGAAAACACAACAACCTGAAACAAGGCATGTCGCTTTCAAGCATCCATCCGTGGGATTTCGTATCCCATTCACTGTGTGCTTTCGCTCATATTTCGTCGTCATGACGGATCTTTGCTCTCCACCAAGAGAAAATATAGACGCGGCAAAGGAAGAAGCAACGATACACAACATCACACACAAAAAAAACAAGATCCATGAACAGAACTGTTCGAAATGAGCGCGATTATGTGATGTTTTCTCAACTCCATGCAAATTTATTATATGTAGTATTTTGCACACTTTTCGCTTGTTCCTCTTTTCATTATCATTTTTTATTACGCTCTGTCTCCCACGCTTTGCGCTCGTTTGTCACATATTACTAGTTGTACCCCGTTTTATTTTGCCCCGTTTTCATAAACTTCATTACGCGCGTGATTTTATGCGAAAAGCTTTCAACTGCCATATATTCTATGCACGAATAGTAATCTATGTAATTCTTGACGTGCGAGTCACATCAACCGTCCGAACACGAAAAAGGAAAACAATGAAGCAAAAAAATTACAAGAAAAAATGTCAAGAAAACGTTCGCTTACAACAACAAAAATCTATTATGATTATAAATTTGAATAAATTTTAGTTGAATAGGACGAGTTGAATAATTCATTCGCCGACAGAACACGAAACTATACTTAAGCAATGTATAAACAAGCGTAACGCTGATTTTGTAAAGCCCGCGTCAAAAATTAATGTCAAAATTAAAACGAAGACATTTCACATCGATATTTGATACAAGCGTATGAAAAATTGAGCATTTAGATAAAGAATTGAATAATTTGTAGCAAAAAAAGAGAAGTCTATTCGCCTAATGAAGTGAAAATTGTTGCTAATAAGTAGCACCAAACACGTGATGCAAAAGTGTATTTTTTTTGTATTTGAAACGTTAAGAGAGTGAGTCTCTTACTCAGTAATTCCAGAAATTCATCAATCTTGAACGCTTTGCATGACGCAAATGAACATGACTGTGGGCCGATAAATATGCTGAAGCGCCGAAAATAGAGTGAAGGAGAAAGCAAGTGAGAAGAGAGATGGGGAAAGGGAGAAAAATCGACGAAAATTAAGAAGATGGAATATGGCCATGGTACATCGGACGTAAATAGATTGATTTTTTTCACTCTAATGTGCGGAACTTTCGGCGGGCATTGATTCGGATCGATTGGATTCGGTAATGGATGCGTTGTCGTTGAACGTACATTAAGCAGTATGTCAATAAAATCACATTTAGTGCTTTTCACTGGTGTTCACGCTTGGTACTGCGTTAGTTGTTTGTGATGTCGTTAAGTATTCTCTCAAAATGTACGGCAGTTACTTTTACAGACCGGGCCAGGCCAAGTCTACGTCGATCTCGAAATGAGAATCATCTCTTGTGAATATTTTTCTCGTTGCGTCTTGTATCTGCTTACATTTTTTTTCTCTCTCCCATTCGGCATTTTTATTCTGCCTACCAAGGAATTCGATGTATACGTGGGGCGAAGAGATTCTCCAACTTTGTAAAGCCATAAATACTTGAGAGAAGACAAACAAGACGCACACGCATTTCTAAGCACTGAGTCCAATCTAGCAACCAGATTTAAATGTCAATACGACAATATAATCGGATCATTATAGGGATTACGTCATCGAAATTGATGGGTTTTGTTTTCCAAATTTATCGATATGGTTATTATTATTTCGTACCAGTCTAGTATCCCCCAATTTGTTCGTTTTTTGCTCTTTCACCTCCACATTTTTCTCCCAGTACTCTTTTCTGTCATACTGTACTGTTGATGTTGTTGTTTTTTTTCCTTCTCTATCCTCAAACGAAGCGTTTGTTAAGTTCTCGTTGTTTTTTTTTTATTGTATTTCATTATTACGATTATATTTCAGTCGAGCGATAGCAACATTGTTATGGGATGCATATATTTTGCTCGTACAATGATGTTGATTCGCATAATAAACGATACGACTGAGACATGAAAGCAGGGAATTTAATATATATCATGTGTATCAAATAAGGGGCAATTCCACCAACATACACACACACAGCGTGCGTACGTACGTAAATGCTGTGGGACGACAAAAAAAATTGATGATTTTATGTGATTTCATCTCAAGTTCATAAACTGAAGACGTTGAGAGAGAGATGGATGGTGGATCTTGATGCGGGCAATCTTGCGCAAGAGTTGCTTCTTTGACAAAATGCTGATTGTTTCCTGGATTTTGTTGGCAATTGCCATTTCTAGTTCCATTCATTTCATTTCATTCAATTTTTTGAATGCGTATTTTTGGTTGTTGTTGCTGTTTCTTTCCTGTTTTTCGTGCAATTGTTATATGCATGGCCTGCGACTCGCAAACCACATATTTTATTCAAGTTTAATTTTACACAAGGGATGATGGTGTTTGGCAACAAGATATGGCAAAAATCAGAAACAAAACAGCCTTTTTCCACTGCAAAAGAGATACCATTACAACCGACGCAGTTCAGGAAAATACCAACAACAATGAATTTGAAGTGAAGAATAAATTTATGAACAAAATTTGCAATATCACGCTTGCAAAATAGACGGCCGGGAAAATGGAATTTATTAAACTAACTAAAAGTTTTGTTAGCATTTTTATTGCAGTAAATTCAGCGCTACGAGCGAGCGAAATTCTCTTTTTACACTCACGTGTGTGCCCGCACAGTTTCCAATTTCGCTGGCTGTATTTTATATATTGTTTGGCATATCATACACCATTCCCGTTGTTTATGTGTATGTGTGTGTGGATATCGACAAATTTGATTCAAAAACGTTTTCCCAAGTGAGGCCCAAATAACTCGCCGCATCATAATAAACACATTATTCTGTTTTATAAAGCCCTACTGGGTCGGTACATCCTTTTCATATTTTAAATATTTCGGACCATTCTTCATTGGAATCCAGATGCTTGCTAGTGCCATTTTGATGCAATTCCCTTTTTTGGTGTGTCACATCTATTTGGCTATCATCTAAATGCAAAAACGATATGTATTTGCCACGTACGTACATGGATGGGAAAATAGATTTTTGGTATTTTGGGCTTATTTGCAATGCAAAAACATTCTATTTAGTACAGCGAAGCCATTGGCTGTGTGCAGAATAGTTTCATGTTTTAAATTGTAAATAGACTAGCTCAGTGTCTAAAATTAACCATGGTGAATGTGTATTCAAATGGTGACAGCTTCAAAATACCATACCAGAAGAAAAAAAAAGTAGCAGCTGCTCGAAGAAAATTTCCGAACTGATATAATTAAATGTTGTTTGCTGTTCCATGGATGGTATTCACAATAGTGCCCATTCATTACTCTATTCATCAATTTCGCTTGGAATTCTTGTTGCACACACAGAACACATAAAAACCGTGCTTTTCTACTAAGTGCACACCATTTTTTTTCCCTCCAAGCTTCTCCATCATTCCCGTTCGGTTGTGCTCATTTCTAATTGTATTTGGATGAGTACATTTTTTCTCTTCGTTTATTGTCGTTTGGCTTTGTTTGTCGCCCCTCGAAATTGTTCAAATGTGCAAGAATTGTCAAAGCGAAATCTTTTATTGTTACTGTTCCCGTTCGGCGAGGCGACAGAGGCAATCGTTTTTTGCACTTGTTTCTCTGTTTTTATGCCTTTGTGCCAAAATGATCTTTAAATTCCTTATTGTTTCCTTTGATAGTCGACCAAAATCGTCATGCTGACGGCGGTGGTGATGATGACAGTACGACAACAGCACGTTTATCCATTGAAATTGAATACGAATTGTGATGACGACGACGACGGCGACAGCTACGATGATGAAGTTGACAAAAACAATGAGAGTACTTGTTGAAAATTTTAATGCATTTTACATGAAGTGGTGTAATATTCTGTTTGTATTCAGGCGACAGCCTAATTTACACACATACACACCAAACTTTGCTAATTCAAAATTTTAATTGAATTAATTGGAAATTCTTTAGCGCTTGAGTTAGAACTTAATTCGAAGTTACAATTCAGTTCCAGTTGCTTGGTTAAGCTTCTGTATTTTATATTCAAACGATGGCAGTGGCGACGGCAAACACTTCATTCGGCGTGCCTCCATGTAACCACTAGGCCAAACGGATTGAAACGGCACATATTCTTTTTACATGCAAAAAAATTAGAATGATGTGTTTTTTTCCTGTTTAAACAGTTGATTTGTCAGATCAAGTGACGGCGATGTGATGAAAAAAAAAACGATTCTATCGCGTACTTCATTAAAATTAATGAATGGAAAAATTACGTTGCCATTTCATTGATTCAGACAAAATAAAGTGATTTAACATTTCCCACATACATTTATTCATTGAATCGAAAATAAATAAATTGAATTTCTGACAGGTTAAATGGAGGGATACTCATATTTGTATAAAATGCCACTGTTTATGACTCTTAGTCTGTCATCCAATAAATGTGTGTGTGACACTCTGCAAAATTGTATTCACCGTTCGCGGGGAGGGGGAAAAGACAGAGCGTTTTCCATATGTGTGCTCATGAATTTTCCACAACGTAATAATAACCGATCGCTCGAAATTCATTACCCCACTTATCACACTTTCTCACTTTCATTTCAAATAATCCTGCTCCGCGTTCCACGAACAGCATTACTTAGACTTTATTCCCCGTATGTCAAAATATGAAATAATAAAATGCATGAATATGTATTGAGAATATATTATATATAGCATAACATCAAAATACGTCAATGTGATTATACATTTTTTTTTAAAGCTTTCTCATCCATGAGAGCGCACTTTTCTTTTTCAATGCGACACCGAGCCAATCTAGCTCTCTCTCCCTCCCTCATTCGGTGCCTCAGTGCGTATGCCGCGTGTACATTTTCAAATATTTCTTTTTTTTCTTTTTCTTTCTTCATTTTATTTGTTCGGCTTCAATTTCTCTCGTCTTGACTTGATTCTTACGTGAATTTGGGGCTTGCCATATTGCTGTTTTGTGCCATGTGGGGCAGGCAAGAGCATAGTCTCAGGTTGTGTGTGTGACTTATGCTTTTCGCAATGACTTGTGTTATATTGGAATTCCATTTACGTGTATATCCTTTGAAATATGTACACATTTTAAAATAAAATGAGCGTTCTGTTCGCTCTGGGTATTGTGTCTAGTTTCTGTTATATTCACACATGAATGAAAGCGATGAATAAATGAAAAATGAGTTTGTTATTCAACAGCAACGACAACGAAAACAACAATGACATATAAAAATATGCGAAAAGTAAAATATTTGGCGCGAATGTTGGGTATCATTCATTTGGTAGATGCAATATCCGCATTTTTTCAAAGTCATTAAGTAATGATTGGACATTGAAAATTTACGCAAGAATTCATTTAAAATGTTTCAATATGTCTCTAGTACTCCATCTCTCTCCCCACGCACTCTGTTTGCAATTAATTTTCCTTTGTTAAAAAATGATAAATAATTATTACGAAATAGCTGCCGGCTCTTACTGATATTCGAATTTATTATACGTGATCTGATAATTACATTGGGCAAACACATCAATTATGAAGTGCTGCAGTTTTTTTCGCTACAATTTCTGACCTGGAATTTTTGATGAATAGCCCTTTGTATTGTTTGCATCAAAAATATATCATCATCAATGCGATACAGAGAAAAAAGAAGCAAATAAACGGCTTTCATGCGAAAATCCCTGGCATTTTAAATTTGTGTTTTTTTCTGCACTCCACCACTCGGAATGTTTATTTTTATTTCAACATCAAGTGTGCATGCTTTTGAACCGAATATTGCATAATGAAAAAAATTTAGTTGAAAATGTGAATGGAATTTATTTTTGGACAAAAACCAAATTCTTATCTTCATATTTTTCTCTGACTCTATTTCAGATTGACGATACACACTCAACATCCGATTGGAAACAAGACGAGAAGAAAATTGAAGTGAACGAAACGGAACGAAGAGCATTCAATCGATTATTCAAATCGCTTCAAGTTTTGTTCGCTGTATGCGGAAATCCAACGTAAAATCAAATGTAAATTTCTCAAATGCAACCGGCATTGATAAGTCGTTAAAGCAAATACACTGCATTCGCAATTTCCCGTTGCCGCAAGCTATCCATGGATAGATAGCTTCGAACATAAGAACATAAAATCCAAATATAACTAAATCGCAAAAATCGAATTGAAGCAGACAACAAATACGGAATACGGAGAAAAAAAGGCGAAAGAGGAACAGAGCAACGTTTAAAGAGAAAAGCATACAGACACATCTCGAGGCTGAGCGATCCACTTCAATAAACATAAAATTGTGTTATATTGCATCAAATCGGATGAATATAGCTGGAAGTGAAGCTGAAACAGCAACATCAAACATACCACATAAAAATGCATTCAAATACAGCGAACCGGCAGCGATAAGAGCGATTCCAGAAAAGAGATTGATTGTGCAAACAAAAATGTGTCAGGACGAATGTCAATCACATAAATTACATTAAATTGTGTTGTGGTATCGCGCGACGGAACGCGAAAGTGTGAGTGTGCGCAAGCGAGCGAGCGAGCGAACGAACGAACGTGCGAGCAAAAGTGAGAGAGACTGACACAGCCCGAGAGCGTACTTGACAATATTTTTGTGTTAATGTTTCTGCGTGTGCGATAGCAAGTGCGGAAGAAAGTCGAACTCAATTGAGTTGATTTAATGTGTTTGGTTTTGGATGCTGGTTTCTGCCATTTCTGCATCACATTTTAACAATACCGGATGCAATCGCAATTTATATCCGAGCTGAATGAAAATTTGAAAAACATCGCCTCCCCCGATCTATTATAATAATATCAACAAAACTCACGTACGCGCGCGCTCAACTCCAAACATAATCGCAACGTGCCCACAACGCCACACACAAAATATACACAAAAACAAATCAGTGCAAAGAGGAGAATAACAACGACAGGAAATTCAATTCAATCAAGCAGCATTTCAATAAATTGTACCAATTTCCATTTTTGAACGGAACCGAGAATTTCCGTGAACACCGCCGTCAAACTTTAATTGCAACACAGAAAAGTTTACCATTCCAGTTTAATCCAAGGCAGAACGAACAACGACGAACATCGTGAGACGACTTAAACTTTCTTTTTTTTTCTTCTACACTCATCGTTCTGCATCTCGTACAACAATTAAACTGGTGCAAACTACTCCATCACCATAAAATCGATTTGCTACCACATCAAGTGAACCTACGCAGATTAATAACAAGAAAAAAAATAATTATTAATAAAAGAAAAATTACATACAAAAGTTAACAACATATACCTTACTAAGTAAAACTTAAATTTAAACTTAACGAAAAGAATAAAAAACGTTTGAAACTTTTACTCCACATTACTAATAATAATTAAACATAAAATTTAACAAAAAGTTTATAAGCTAAGAAGATAAACCAACATCATTTGAACGAGATTTTTTTTAAAAACAAAACTAACTAAACCAAAATAATACTTATTTAAATAGACGAATTTGCATTGCATTGATTTAGTAGTGATTAAATCTATTTAAAAGAAGAAAAAAACAAAGTCAACAAAAGATATAACCGAGACAAAGAGGAGAGTTTATTTTTTAGATTTTGTCAAATTTAGACAAGAGAAAGGGAGAGATCGAAAGAGGAAATTTTTTTGAATCGAAACCGATTACACTTAACACAAGCAGCCATTTATAGCATAAATATAGCGAAATCCATATATTTTAGTCAGTGTAAGGAAAACGTTGCGCTTAATCTACTCACACACACACATAAATTGATCAAAGTAATAAATTGAAAATCCAACTATATTCAATCATCATTACAACGTAGTGTTTGTTTATAATATATATTCTACAAATCAAATACCAATTTAAATCAATCTACAATCCGGTTCGATGTGAATGTGTGACAACTATAGTCAAAATCAATCATTGTTTAAATTCAATCAATGAATAAATAAACACAAACAATTATCAAACAGCCAAGCAAATGGAATAAACAGTAGAAAATAATTATCGCTCCGAACACCAATTCAACACACTTTGGAATTGTGGATATCGAATACAAAAGCCCAATATTTGTTCAAATTATTAAATACTTACATTGAAAACAGAACAAAAAGAAAAATATAATATATATACACACATACAGATATATTTATGTTATTTTGTGTCTGTGTTGAAGGAAAAAACACATAAAAAATAATAATTTACAAACGTGCTAACACCAAAGTGAAAAAGGATAGAATATTTATATATTATATCATACATACACATCCACACAATTCGTGAATGGTACATTTAATCTAAATAGTGTGGTAAATGAAATTAACTATTTTTATTAGATAAAAAGCTATTAAATGTTTATTACAAAGTTAGCCTTTAAAACATAAGGTGACGTGGACGAAAGAAAAAGCGTCATTACCGCGGGCAAAGTGCGCCATAAAGCCATTGTGACGGAAATGATTTGAAAATTCAGCATGACGGCAACGCACCAGAGGAATTAATGTTTAACAGTTTTCACATTTGAATTAGTGACTTGATATATAAAGTATTTACACAAGTTAAACACGGTAAATTTACGGTGCAAACGAGCGTAAAAAGTATTTTCTCTCGTCTGACATACATCCATAGTATTTTGTGGAACGGTGTTGAAAAGACAGTGTGAATATCATCTGTGTATGTGTGTTTGTGTGACAAAGAAAAACCGAAACAGCGAGCAAAAGAGTGTGTAAAAGAGCAATATGGCGTTGGCAAATATTTTATTGCATTTCGTCATTTTCCTGCACATTAAATTAGCCGTCATGCAAAAACCGACGACGGGAAATGACAATAATCCGACCGAGTTTAATATTGGCGGTGTGCTGAGTAATAGCGAAAGCGAAGACCACTTTCGTGATACGATTGCGGTGAGTATTATTACTTTATCTAGATAAATTCCCTTCTTCAGCTCTATCTCTGTCCCCATCTCTCTCTCTCTCTCGGTTTTTTCTACATTCCCAATTTACATCATGATTATCAGCAGTGTGTGTGTGTGCACTTTACAGCAAATTTGCATAAATAATTGCCCTGACACGCACTATTCATCAGTACTTTCAGCATTTTTGCGAAACAACTGCTGCAAATCCAATTAAAAGTTTAATTTCAACTGAATGTCAATAGTTAATCGAATTCGCTCGTTGCGCTACATTTTCATATGTTTGCCACACAATTTTGCGATGAGGAGCAATTTAAATGGGCTTGAACATTGAATGGATGAGGAACAGAATGGTGTGGCATGTGGCAGCCGAAAATTAATCAATAAATAACGTTAACAAAGTTGCACGTCATTATGTGCAGCGTCAAACATCACATCACATCACTTCACATCTCACACCCCTTGGCTGCGGAACTGATGAGAAATTCATGTTGGCATTCTTGACTTTAAACGAACGGAATGGTGATTTTCGACAAACACAAGCACATACACACTGAGACAGGGAGAAAGAGAGAGACAGAGAGAGAGATGGAGACCATTTCATACACGATAGCTTTCATCAGCATCCACACGCCTGCATCGATGAAAACTGTTCTTGTTGATTATTAAATTATTTATTGAAAATTTTGTTTCATATTTTATCGGAAAACGATTGAACGGACAATCAACCTCGTCGACAAAACTGTTCTGTGTGCTGTTTCCTAATGCTTCTCATGCTGCTGCTACTACACCGCTTCTGGCTCCTACTTGACATGATGGCCGACAACAGCATCTTAACTTTGATCTAACATATGTGCCGCGGGGATACACTTACTATGACAAAAAGATTCGCATCGACCGAAATCCAATTCGAACGGCACTGAATGTGTGCAAGCAGCTCATCTCGCAGAAGGTACGTCTATATATTTAGTATACATACATTAATTATTATTATTGTAATAATATTCATCCAGCAAACTGAATTCATCTGACAGCGAACATTTATGAAATTAGATTTAATCTTTTTGTTGCTCTCCTGACGCCAATGAAACATTGCAAAGGATATAAGCGGCGGGCAATTTTTCTTTCACTCCTACTGTCTTCCGTGCGCCTCGCCCTGTATCATCATTCATTCGAATATTTTCGTGATGTGTTTCCATCTCAAGAACCATTAATACGTATTAATACCATTTTGTTCATCTTGTAATAGATGAGGCACGCACTCACACTCACACTCGCCCTTAATTAACATGGAAATTTCGTTAGAATATATTTCGAGGAATTTGGGCGCAAACATTATGGGATCGATGTTACTCATCCCGCTATTGCTATCCAGCTACTATGCCTTCAACAATATTAAAATTAATAGTTTTACATTTATCGTTTTAACATATTAAAATGGCTTAGCCCACAATAAGCACTGCTAATAGTTCACAACGCACATGAGAATTTGAATATATTCAGTCTAAACATCTGGCAGTACCGTAAACACACTCATACACACCCTCCGGAAAGAAAAAGATGATGAAGCGAAGAAAAAAGCGCTCGTTTTCTTTTGTACTTGGGAACGAACGAGCGAACGAGTCATATTTTACATAATTTTACATGCTTCGCATATTTTTGCAAGGCATTTCGCTTCCGATGGTATGCTCGAGTGCCTGTCATACTTTTGGTTTTCCGTTCAATCAGCATACCATTGCCTTTTCCATCTTTTCCAATGCCGGAAATGGAATGGCATTTAGCTAAGTGAATGAATAAGTAGCCAGGCACAAAACTGTGTGTTTCTAACTGAATAATGAAATTGTAAACTTTTGGCACCTCATTAAAACTCAATTGCATATCGGCCGAATGTTCATTCGGACATTTGCATATTTTCGCACACAACATATTGCCCTAATCCAACTTGATTCCAATTCTCCGTCTGGTTCTTCTTTCCCTCGCCATCTGTTTTATAGTTTGGTGCAGCAACCGAGTTTTACATCGGATGATGTTTGTTGTGTGTTTACAAAAGCTACAAATCATCCAAAGAGCGACACACAGAGAGGGAGGGAGAGAGAGAGAGAGAGAGAAAGTAAAAAAAAACACTTGGCATATACGTGCAACGTGTGTGGTTTGGTGTGTGTGATGGCATCTAGAAAAATGTTTTATGAATGTGCGCGCTTCCAACTTTGACCGTTGAATCACAACATGAATATTACATCAGGCCCGGTAAATGTGTTACGGGAAACATTATTTACAAGCAAAATGTTTTTCGGTTCGTGTCTATTTGCCTTCTGAATAATTATCACAAGCTCCGGGCCATTTTTCCATATTTCCATGTTTCTTTTTGTTATTTTATTACTTTCAAAATGCCACTATATGGAACTGTCAAAAGTGCCACAGATCATTCCGAAAAGCGGCCGTTGTTTGTCTCATTTGCTCGTTCACTCGCTCGCTCCTTCGTTCGTTTGTTCGTTCTGTCGCCTAACACTTTATCCACTCGAGCTGGCTCGGGAATAGCTGAGCGAGTGACTGTAGAGCGTGGCGCTACTCGCTTTAGTTGCCAGTGCAAAAATTTATTTACAATGTGTACATAAATATTCTATCTCATGTCGCCTCGTTTTCGTTTTCGATACATCACCATCGAACAAAAAATTAAACGAAAATAGAGCGCAACACAATACAACGTATGTTTGTTACTGTGTACCACCGAATGTGTATGTGCTGAAGGCGGTAGTCATGTATGTACTCATTCATTTAATTCAAACAAAATTAATTACCATTTACATCCTCATAGTATTTGTGTGACGTTGTTCAATGCAACCAAACACGTATTGCCTTTTACCACTTCGGGTTTTCATTAGAGCAGCAGCCATCAACACTGAATTGCGTGCGTGGTGCTTTTGATACACATTCAATTTTTGGTTGTTTTTCTTGTTGTTCTTGCGGTTGGCTTTTTTCCATTCATTCTCTCTCTTTCTCTTCGTTTCAAAAATCTACTGAGCGTCACATCTTAATAATTACACTATTATTTTAATGCCTCGGATCGTTTCGGTATTTGAATGTGAGCGCAACAAAACAACTACAACGATATGTATGCTCAACATCTCCGGCAATATTCATCAGCGTTCAATGTTTCCCTAATTTGTATCATCATGAACAACGCTGTGCATCAACAACAAGCCAAGCACGATTTTGTTTACTCATAGATTTATATGCTTACATTTATCGTGGATCTACATTTATCGATTTATTCTGACATTAAGTTAAACATTAATTTGAGTTTGACACTCAGCGGTGAAGTCAATGAGCTTCATAAAATATAACGACGGAAGCGTAACATAAAAATGAAAAATTTCGCCTCTTCAAGCTAGTTTAAGCAATTTTTCGTCGTTTTTGTTCGCCAATCTCCCGGATTGGGGCAATTTTAGATACATCCATACACATTATACACACTTGGGGAGAGGGAGTCTTTGCGCTGTCAGTTGTTTTTATCGCTGTATCGTCATATAAATGATGCTGTGCACAAACAAAGTCGTAAAAATGTATAAGCCAACAGAAAAAAAAATATGACAGGAAAAAAACGGCTAACCCAATCATTTTTGTTTCTATTATATTTTTAGCACTACCTGAAATGTAGAGCTACTAATCTGCTTTTTCTTCTTAATACTTTTTGAGTGATGAAACAAATTATGGTGAATTTGAATTTTATGCTCATATTTTTTATTTAATTTAAAACAGGTGCACTAACAACAAATAAGTGCACAATATCTCCAAGCGCCAATCAAATTTTTATTATCAAATTTTGTTTAAAAATTACATTAATTTTTCGTATAATATTTTCTGAGTCTTGGACAGAATTGAAGTGATTTTAGATTCTAAGCTCATATTATTTATTTAATTTAAACCAAGGGCAGTATATTTCAACAAAGAAATAAAACCAAGGACTTGTCATTCATTTTGCAAATAAATATATTACTTCAAAGTTACTTTGATGAAATACGTTTCATGTAGTGCGCCAAAAAATAGTTTGTTGTAAAACAACAAAATAGATTAAGTAACTAAAAACTCAAGAACGCAAAGCGGAGCGAAGCGAAGCTCTGCGGTCTTGTTTTATATTGCTCTCCATCCGATCCGAAACGTTTTCCTGTTTGTCATCGGTTTGTTTGTTTTTTCTTCTGTCTGAATTTATCATCGAAATTGGTAAATCACTTGGCAAATGATTGGTTCGATCGACTGTTTTTTCGGCCGTTTGTGACGCGGGTTGCTGGATATGCCTTGGATACACACTCAGGTCTATGCCGTGGTCGTTTCACACGAAGAAACGGGTGAACTATCACCAGCCGCTGTTAGTTACACATCAGGATTCTATCAAATACCCGTTATAGGTAGGCATCACTTCTTGTTGTTAAAATGATATCATGTAATTATTAAATTTCACTTTGGCATCTTTCCTGGTAGGCATATCATCTCGTGACGCAGCATTCTCTGATAAGAATATTCATGTATCCTTTCTTCGAACCGTACCGCCGTACTATCATCAGGCCGATGTGTGGCTTGAAATGCTCGACCATTTTGGCTGGAATAAGGTAAAATGATAATAATAATAATAATGATGCCGAACATTGCTTTTATGGTATTCTTCTTTGGTCCTTTCCCAATTTTTTCTGCTTCGCTTTCAATTCATTCCCTACAGCTGTTCCATCCGCTATTGGTATCATCTTTCATTTTTACTCAACCTACCCCACCTATATATCAATCCTGCCTCCCTCACTCTTACTCTCACTCTCTCGGTTCCATCGACTTCTTCTTCTTCTGTTCTTCAAAGAACATTTTGTTTGCTTGCTTCGGTATTGAGTTATTTTTTTCGGTTGTTTTCATTTCTTACGTGTTTGCACTTTGAGTTTTTGAGAATATTTAGATATTTTGGTTGTTCCCATCCTCTTGTTTTTTTATTTCCTTTGATTTTCCATTTATGCCTTTACGCCACATTATTGCCCATGTGCACATCATGGAAAAAACGGAACGTTTACACCGTTTTTTTCTCTCATTATTTCTATTTCATTTCAAGTAAATTGAAACTGACACTGTCCGTTGTAATACTGTTGTTGGATTTTTTCTCCCTCTCTCTCTCTCTCTCTCTCTCTCTCTTTCTCTGTCACTCTAACGTGGCGAATAATTTTTATAGTCCACATTTTCATGTGGAGAATAGGTTTTTGTTTTCAACTCAGTCCTATTCTAATAAATGACTTTTACTTTCAAACATCATCAATACAGTAACGTACCAGTGAAAGTGGCTGTGTGTCGTCGTCGTCGTATCATGCTTTCACCTCGATAGCAAGGAATGAAGCAAAGAAAAGGAAAGAAATGACAGGCGGTGTGCCCCAAAAATGTAATGAATTTGACCTTTTGTTTCTAAATAAATCGAATACTTTCGTAATGGTGCTCCTTTTTTTTTCCTTCCGCATGATACGACGACTGTTGTGGAAATTTTGCTTTGCTATTGTATGCGTTCCTTTCGTTTTGGAATTTTCCCGGTCCACTCTCACTCTCTTTTTTTTCCTCACTTCATCTTCCTCTCCTTCTGGCTGTCGTACATTATCGTTTGCTCAATCAGTAAAATGGTAAAAAATTGTCACATTTCTTTCAGGTCATTATAATACACAGTTCGGATACGGATGGTCGTGCCATTTTGGGTCGGTTTCAGACGACCTCACAGACCTACTATGATGACATTGAAGTGCGTGCAACAGTCGAATCCATTGTTGAATTTGAACCGAAATTGGACAGTTTTACGGAACAATTGATGGAAATGAAAGCGGCTCAATCTCGTGTCTATCTTCTTTATGCGAGGTAAGAGGATTTGCAAGTCTTCGATATTTTCCCTCTGATTCGTCTCTTTGTTGGCTTTTTTACAATCTGTGTGCCATACCGAAATGAAATTTGAATGGAAATATTTTGCACCTTTTTTTTATCGGCTACTGTATGTCTGTGTCCAGTGCCCTGTGTCGTGTGTCGGATGTGTGTTGACATGGATTGAAATGATGGCGATAGTTAGTGACAATTTATTTGGCATAATTTTACAATTTAAGTCTTTTGTCACGAACGATGCATTGGATCACAAATCACTTGAAAATGTGATTTCGGTGTCATTCTTTGCCACACACACACACACACACACACACACACACACAAACACACAGACACATTTGAATACACATGCGATTCGACGATTATTGACCGTAATCTAATGTATTGTATATCTGATCTCATCTCATCTTGTATCACACACAGCAAAGAGGATTCCTACACGATATTCCGTGATGCGGCCGCTTTAAATATGACAGAATCCGGATACGTGTGGATTGTGACCGAGCAAGCGTTAAATGCAAACAACACCCCAGATGGAGTGATTGGGCTTCAACTTGTGCATGCCAAAAGTGAAAAGAATCACATACGGGTCAGTATACACATATAAAAGTATATGCAAATGGAAAACCAGAGATTGGCTTGCGTGTCCATTTTTTTGAAGGGAATATTTATCGCTTAAGCATGAGACAGGGGATACCAAGCCAATATGAAATACGGTTCAGGTTCGGTATATTTGTAAAATTCAATTTCCATTTTACAGGATAGTGTCTACGTTCTGGCGGCTGCGATTAAAGAAATGATGATTAACGAAACAATAACCGTGGCACCGAAGGACTGCGACGATTCGGGCACAATTTGGGAGACAGGTAGGTGGCATCATTTATTTTATTTTATTTGACACCTTTCGGTACCACTTTTCTTCGAGTTTTTCGGGTGCGACGACTGTCATCTAAATGGCATTGTTCGAGGTCGTCTCATTTCTCATCATCATGCATTTCTTTTTTCACGTAAATGGCTGTCACAACGATGACCTAGACGATGACAAAATGGGATTTCATTAAAATGGAAAGACATTTTGAATGGCTGTTGTTGGTTGTTCGAGGATGAATGCTATTTGTGTATATCGTTCTTGAATGCCCCGAAACGACAACGACGCCGACGACGACTAACAAATTTTATGTATGCAAGCGTTGTTGCATGAAAAAGTTCTTATTACATAACTAAACTACCATTTTCAATTTGGAAAAATTCAATTTTCCAAACAAAAGTTTTTACCTTTTGCTTGATGGCTGCTTTTGTCTGATGTGTCGGTGTTGTTTTATTTTTGTTTCTTCTTCTTTCATTGCATTATTCACTCGGATGGGAATATTTAGGTCGTCGCATATTTCATTACGTCAAAACGCGCAACATTCGCGGAGAAACCGGTCAGGTGGCATTCGACGATAATGGTGATCGAATGTTCGCTGAATATGAAGTGATAAATGTGAGAGAGCATCAGCGTAAAAAAATCGTTGGAAAGCTACTGTACGATGCGGTAAGTCACAATTTGGCCGACGATTTATTCGTCGTCAATGCACACAAATTTGTTGTTATTTTTGGTTTATCCTTGGCTTGAGAGAGAGAAAATCTAAATACGGCAAACCGCAAAACCATAAAAATCAATATTTGGTTTACCAGCATAGTTGAACCAGCAGATTTATTGAAAAATGAACATTCAGTTGCAAGCCAATGGCAATTCCACAATTTATTTTTGGTCTTTACTTGTTTCTCATTTTCTCATCATTTATTCTTTGGCCTCTTGCTCTCGTTTTTTCTCATCTGTCATTTCCCTGCACTGATGATCTATCTGACTGACTTTCGAAAATAGGAGAAGCAAAAAATGCACCTTATGATGCGCGATAACGAAATTTTGTGGCCAGGCAAAGAGGCGAAAAAGCCTGAAGGCATAATAATACCACGTCATTTGAAAGTGCTTACGTTGGAGGAGAAACCGTTCGTGTATGTGCGTCAATTGAATGCTGACGATGCATCGCATGTGTCGACAAAATGTGAAGAGGATGAAATCCCATGTCCATTGTTCAATGCAACCAATGGTGCTGCAAATGATTACTGCTGTCGTGGCTATTGCATTGATTTACTACGAGCACTTGCCAACCGCATCAATTTCACATACGATCTAGCACTGTCGCCAGACGGCCAGTTTGGCCATTATGTTTTGAAGAATGTGACATCGTCAAAAGGATCGAGCGTGAAAAAAGTGTGGACGGGATTGATTGGTGAAGTAGTTGGCGAACGGGCCGATATGATTGTGGCACCGCTCACAATAAATCCCGAACGCGCCGAATTCATTGAATTTTCCAAACCATTTAAATACCAAGGAATCACCATTTTGGAGAAGAAACCCTCGCGATCAAGTACACTCGTATCGTTCTTGCAGCCGTTCAGCAATACATTATGGATTTTGGTCATGGTATCAGTCCATGTTGTAGCGTTAGTGCTTTACTTACTAGATAGATTTTCACCATTCGGTAGATTTAAGCTAACGACTAACGATAACACCGAAGAAGATGCGCTGAATTTGAGTTCGGCTATTTGGTACGTATTGATTTTTGTTATTAATGTGATTTTGAAGTTTGAAGGGAGAGAGAAGGAAAACCAACCACTTAGTTGGGCAAACAGATTGTGTACGAAAAATAAATGACATCTGATTGAAATCACAATTTCGAAATGTTTTTCAAATGTGTCGACCAACCACTTCACACACAGGTTTGCGTGGGGAGTTCTATTGAACAGCGGCATAGGTGAAGGTACTCCGCGAAGCTTCTCTGCTCGAGTGCTCGGTATGGTTTGGGCGGGTTTTGCGATGAGTAAGTTTCGAAGGATTTTTGTAAAACAAATTTATTGAATAGAAAAAAATAAATTGTTGCGTTTTTCGTTTTTTCGTTTTTTCGTTCCACTTCAGTCATCGTTGCCTCGTACACTGCCAACTTGGCTGCTTTCCTCGTGTTGGAGCGACCGAAGACGAAATTGAGCGGCATTAATGATGCTCGCTTGCGTAACACAATGGAAAATCTAACGTGTGCCACGGTTAAGGGTTCAGCGGTCGATATGTACTTTAAGCGACAAGTCGAACTATCGAACATGTACCGTACAATGGAAGCAAATAATTACGAGACAGCCGAACAAGCCATCCAAGATGTTAAATCAAAGTAAGGACAACTTTCACAATTATTTTGATTGGGAAACTTCAAACTTGATTCAATTACGGCCAAATACTTGAGTGTTCCTTCAATTACATTTCACCGTGGTTTGAAATCATTTCTTTCTTCTCGTTTTGCGTAGCAAACTAATGGCATTTATATGGGACTCTTCGCGTTTGGAGTATGAAGCAGCCAAAGATTGGTAAAACAATAATAATAATAATAATAATAATCATTGTCAACATTTTCATGTACAAAATGGACTTTTTCCACAAACATTTTAGCGAATTAGTAACAGCTGGTGAGCTATTTGGTCGTAGTGGCTACGGGATTGGTTTACAGAAGGGCTCACCGTGGACGGATGCGGTTACGTTAGCTATTCTGGATTTTCATGAGAGTGAGTTTAAACGAAAATCGAGTCGAAGTGGTTGAAATTGATTATTTAAAATCGTATTTACGTTCCATTTCTTACCAATACAGGTGGGTTTATGGAGTCCCTCGACAAAGAATGGATCTTGCATGGGAATATACAAAATTGTGAGCAATTTGAGAAAACACCGAACACCCTTGGTTTGAAAAACATGGCGGGCGTATTCATTTTAGGTGTGTAGTGATATAACAGCATCGTATATTGGGCAGTATTTTACTGATATTCATTTATTTCCATAGTCGGAGCTGGTATAGTGGGAGGCATCTGCTTAATTATCATTGAAGTAGTCTATAAAAAGCATCAAATTAAAAAGCAAAAACGAATCGAACTGGCAAGGCATGCGGCCGATAAATGGAGAGGAACGATTGAGGTAAATTGAAAAATGCTTCACTTCATTTCACTTCGTTTAATGGATGAAATCGTTGTCATATCAATCTAATCAAATCAATTTGATTGAATCGCACAGAAACGGAAAACGCTACGAGCATCATTGGCAATGCAACGGCAGTACAATGTTGGCATGAATGTTGGTTTGGGCACATCGAATCCGGGCACGATTAGCTTAGCTGTTGATAATCATCGATATCCACGGATAGTACAGCCACGCGGACCGGAACGAGCCTGGCCAGGTGAAACAGATGCGGTTTTACGTAATCGCCGATTCGAAAATGATAGCAATAAAGGCTTTCGAAAACCACCGCCGCCTCGCTACACTTCCGCATACACAACCGATGTTTCACATCTCATTGTTTAAACGCAATGCAGACAACTATTAACATTACAATTAGGTCAACGTTTTACATTTTAAGGAATCTATTGTGAGCATATTGAAATACCGGCAGCCTGGAAATGAATTTTCCATTTCTTTTCAAAAAACACACCGAGAGAGGGAGTAAGTGAGTAAACGATCACCCGGGAATTTATTTACGATATGTATAGAACAGAAGACAGTGACACATATTCCAGCAACCAAAGGCCACACATTTTGAATAAATAGTAATTACTCGTACATTTGCCTATTTCCAACGATTTACAACAACAACAATAGTAGTATTTTTAGAATCGTACAAACAAAATATTATATAGTCATTATTCATTGTTGTCAGGATCAATTGAATCATATTTTCTTTGTTAGAAGTGTCAAGTGAGAGATGCTAGGCAGTTTTTTTTTACAAGAAGCAGAATAAATAGCAAGATATTTTTTCTTCAAACGTGAAAATTATCACTCGCTTGTGTGGAACATAAGAGGATAAAATCCACAGTGACTAAACACCGAATGAAAATCCGCAAAATCCACTCAGATCCCCTTTGATGTTCGTGAGAAATCAGCACATGATTTCAAATATTACAAAGTACCCACTTCGAACAGAATCACATCGGCTGTAAAACATACACACATGAACGAACGAACGAATGAATGAGGCAAATTACTGGGAAAAACCCCATACAAAATTAATGGAAGCGACAAGGGAAAATGCCATGGAATTAACATTTCGTTGTGTCATTGCCGCTTTGCTTGATTTAAACGGTGAAAACCATCTGCTTATTGATGTACTTTAAATACGTTTAAGTTGCCTTTACCGTGTATGTGATTGCATTCAACTCCGAAGAAAAAAAAACCTTTTAATCAAAAAGGAGCGCTGAATTAGTAAGGACGGTCACAATTTTGTACACAGTCGTCATAGGCAACTATTAAAACACGGTTCTAGGCGCATTTCATCTACTTTATATTTCATGGTGATTGCGGCATAGCATGGCATGGTGGCAAAAACAATGTCTCCCGATTTTAATTCTAAAGTGCTTACATTTTGGAGGGTTCATAGCCAAAAAGTGGATGTATATATGTGTGTGTGCGACATTTAGAAAGCGATGCGACCCAATTGAAACTTTGTGTACAAACCAACCAATCTCAGATAGATATATTTGTATAATGCATATTCAAAGTTCCGCTTTTTAATCCAAACTGATTTGTGTTGAGCTGGTGCTAAATTGAAATTGAAAATGAACATGAATAAATAATTAATGAGGCGCGAGCGAGCGGGGGAAAGCGCGCGAGCGTGAGAAAGGGAAAGATAAATACTTGAAATTGACAGAAACCACATTTTCAAATTAGCTCGACTTGAAAACGGAATGGACTAAAGAGTTAACAGATCCAGTTGCTGATTTAGCCACTTCTTTTTGTTTTGTTACTCGTCCCCCGAAAACCCAACAGAGATTTCCATGAATAATAAATTCGTGCTGTGGATTTGCTTGCATTCATAATAGAAAACCGCGTGCTTTCAAAACAACACACAGCCAACAATTGTTTCCATTATTACTCCTTCCAAGTTCATTTTCTTCATTCTCCCAGCCAACCATTTTTATTCCACATGATAGAATTCAATTTTCCTTAGAAAACAACGAGAAAAAAATAAATAATAATACGTGTTTAGTCTCTCACCCAAATTAGTCGTGATTTGCACGCCAAATTTTCATATTCAATGCGCTTATTTTGAATTAGACGAAAAATTAAAAATGAACAGATTATATAGAACATTTAAGCAATCAGAACAACTCTTTTTAGATGCATTTAGCAACGATATTATTAGCGTATAATTTATTCGATAAAAACTAACAAAAAAGAAAAAGAAAAAAAAGCAACCGAAACACAATATTTAAGATGGATGTGCCATCATTGTGGGCTGCACATTAGGGTGTTTTCGGTATTGAATAAACAGAAAACGGTAGTTTTAGTTTGATAGAGCAGAGAATTTGGAATCGATTTCATATATTTTTGTTCGGAATCAGTCCAAGATGCCACTTCCCACAAGCAAAACAAATGTTCGTCGAATTTTGAGGTTATATCACTATTCGCTGAAACTAATCTGATATTTTCCACTTTTTTCGATTTAATCTCACTTCCAAAGATGAATTCTCAATGCAAACATTTATTTTTACGTGATTTTCATTGAAATAAATGGCCAAATAGTCGAAAATTCACACAAGTTCTATTGCCTCTTTGACCGGTTCTTCAATCATAGAAAAAACATCGACAAACTCATTTTTTTTCACAGAAATTCATTCAATATGTTTGAAATAGACGATAAATTATCTAAATTCACTGAAAAATCCAATCGAACAAAACCAGGAAGGCCAAATTGCAGCAAAACCAAAACGTAAACAAAAACGAGCTGTCATTATGAAATTCGGGCTTAGTTTGATGTTTGACAAGACCAAAATACATCTGCGCGAATCACTGTGTGCGAATTGACTGTGATTCATTCGCACAAGTGCATTGGAAGCCCTTCAAAATGTCAAAGAAGCCCAGATTTCATGATAACAGCTCGTTTTTGTTTACGTTTTGGTTTTGCTGCAATTTGGCCTCCCTGGTTTTGTTCGATTGGATATTTTAGTGGATTTAGATAGTTTATCGTCTATTTCAAACCCATTGAATGAATTTCTGTGAAAAAAATGAGTTTGTCGGTGTTTTTTCTATGATTGAGGAACCGGTCAAAGAGGCAATAGAATGTTTGTAAATTTTCGACTATTTGGCCACTTTTTCCAATGAAAATTACGTGAAAATAAATGTTTGCATTGAGAATTCATCTCTGGCAGTGAGATTGAATCGAAAAATATCAGATTAGTTTCAGCGAATAGTGATATAACCTCAAAATTCGACGAACATTTGTTTTGCTTATGGGAAGTGGCATCTTGGACTGATTCCGAACATTCTGCTCTATCAAACTAAAACTACCATTTTCTGTTTATTTAATACCGAAAACACCCTACTGCACATTGATGACAGAAAAATGCCATAAACCTTAATATTGTGACAGTTGAACGTTTCATGTAATATTGGCCTAAACTAAATACTCTCGCTCTATTGTACTCTCAAACATAGAGCGCATAGAGTATACCGCTAGATGGGGTTTAGTTGTACGTTCTCCCATTCATTCTCTATTTCTCCAAGCTCCATTTATCTTAATTAAATGTTTTAGAAACAATTTTCTTTTCAAACACTTCATACTGCCTATCTACTGTTAAATCTCTTGTGAAGATGTTCAAATGAACGGATATAAACCCCAACATCATCACTACCACCACCACCACTACCCTAGCTATGCAAAGCAAAACAAAAACACCACCCTGATATAACCATCGTGTCGTCATGTTGACGATGACAATGACGACAAAGATATTATGCAAAGCACCTTTTTTCTGCATACCCGTTCCATATGGTATCCCCAATCCCACACGACAGTTTTGATATTATTGCACGGTGTATAGTCAGGGAAAAGTCAGGGTATTTTAATTATCAAATTTCTAGATAACAGAAGAAGAAAACAATTTTTTTGCCAAAAGCTTCAATGCTTCAAAACATACAATTGCATAATAAATCCAGGGGATAAGAATCGCACACTCAGTTCGCAGTGCAACTCATTTTAATTAGAGCCACAGCGCTCTGTGCGATATTCTACTCATCTAAAAGAATCATGTGCGCCTCACTCACTCACCAGTCTTCCGCTTCTTCTTCTTTTTCTTCTTTTCGCTATAGCAGATACGAACAAAACCAAGAAGAAGAAGAAGCAGAACATAGTGTGGTGTGCGGTGTGCGGTGTGCGTATAACGTACTGTGCGTAAAAAAACTCATTTTCGTGAGACGAGCAGCGCACACGAATTTATCGTCTTTCATTCAAGTGAGTGTGTGCGTTACTTGCAGCGTCTACTCAGTGCGATTCTTAAGCTCTGAATAAATCCAATAAGACAACTCCATTGAACAGTTCAGTCCAATCGCATTTACAGGCTTAGCAAGAAGAATGAAAAAAAAAACACTTAACCGAAACACAAATTTAAAAAGAAGAAAACCTGCTAGAATTTGCTGAAATAATAATTATAAACATTTGTTAAACATTTTATGTGAGATGCGTGGAATGCATTTGTTTTTGATGTAAAATAAAATAATATTTTTTGAGATTATGTAAATAGTAAATATTGTATAGAGAAGAAAGCATAAATGTTGAGGAAGAGTGGGGGCATGCTGAGCGCGCATTGTTCGCTTGCCTTTTTGGGGCGATGTGAGTATGAAACGAATGTCTAACCGAAATACAGTGAACAAGCAATAGACAGCTCTAAATTGAACAAAGTCAAAACATACACCAAAACAAAAATCTCTAAAGCCAATCGTGAATTTACACGTCAATAAAGAAAAATGAAATGAATTGAAAGTGAATATTATTAACACACAAATAAACATGTTAGATTTTGGATAATTTTTAATGTGTGTTTTATAATAGGACTAGCGAAAAAAGAGATGCTTTTTTTCGCTACCCTTAAATATGTATTTGTTGTTTATTTGTTAAGATAAAACAAAAATCTGTATGTATGATTTTTGATGAGAATAGAAATCATCAAATGCTAAATCGTGCTGTGTTTCAATGGAATATTTATTTAAATGACCGAATATTTTCGTCTGGTTTTGTTTTGTTCTCAATTCATTTCATTTTGAAGAAGAAGAAGAATTACATTTAAAGACGAATGAAAAGGGTGAGCTAATGGTGCTAATGCCTGCTGACACCTTCAAATGAGAAAGGAAAGAGAGATTTTCAAGAGAGAATGAACGTTTTGGGTTCAAAGTCATTTGACCACAAGTTGAATATTGATTTTGGATGTGATTTAAATCTATTGTTTAAGCTTAAGAACAACAAAAGAAACAAAAACAACCGTAAATGATGTTAGAATAGACAATTGTGTGTATAGTAAAAAAAAATATGGAAAAAACTGCACCTTCGATGTTGTAAAGTCAGTAAAACAAAACAAAAAACATGCTAAACACATTGAAACCATCGAACAAATAATAAAAATTTGAAGAATAAAAAGAAGAAAATTACCATCGCTAACAATTTATCACTCGACAAACTTGCATTATTAACTGGTAGTTTCGAAGAAATCTCCACTCTTTTCTTGAAAAGTTTCAACTGCCAAATCTTAAGCGATTTCGTGAAAACCTAGAGCATTAGATAAATAGACAATATGTAATTTATTTTATAAATGAAAAGAAAAAAAATCCATAAAATTTAACGAAAAAATATATAAAAAAATACATGGAAATCTATGTCAAACAATCTTTCTTGATGTGAGATTTTTTAAATGGGGCATTTTCCAAACGGAAAATAATTTTTCAAATTGAACGCGAAATGCAGGCGAAAAACAAAAACTCAACGCATTTTTTTGATCATTGAGTTTCGAGAGTGGCTGTCATAACGGACAGCATATTCTAATAGAAACACAAAAGCATGCTGTCCGTCCGGGCTAACATGACCGACACTCAGTTTTGATGCATTCGTATATAACATTAGTCAATGTCAAATCAGCAACGAATGGATTTTCTTTTTGATTTTCCACCATTTTTTGATCACACTCCCAGCTTAAACATATTTTGAACACTCCCACTCAAAGCTGTATTTTTAATACAGAAGAAGAAGAAGAAGAAGAAGAAGAAAAGTTCCCAACACATTTTCGATTCTCATTTCTTTCCCCGCAGCATTTAATTATCACAAATTCAATGAAAGATATATTTTAGTACATTCCCGTTGCTTTAAAACCAAAACCAATACAGAGTATGGAAACGAATTACAATTTCAATTCTACAACTGCAACACCTATTCAATTGTCATTTAATTTTATTCGGTCGGCAGAGACGAATGACGACGACGACATTTGAGAACATGATTTGATTCCAATTTGAGATTCAAGTTTTTAGTGAGTTTGAACATGAAAATAACAGCAAAAATCACAAAACACAGACACACACACAATGGAAATGAAACTAATTTTTGAGATTATTGTTAATTTGCAACGTTGTTATTGTTATACAAAATATTTATAAATATTTAAAAAAAAAAGTCATTACAAAAACTATATAGGTTTGGCGGGTTTCATATTTAAAAGAAAGAAGACGATGATGAAGACGACGACAAACAAAGTAAGAAAAAAATCAAACACAGTGAAAAGTGAGGCGTGATTTCAGCCAACACCAACAAAATCTAGTGAAGACAAATGTAATACTTTATCATCCTAGTTGTTTTAAAACTATACCAATTGCACGAAAAGCAGATACATTTTCATAGAGAAGGTATTTGAAAATTCAAATAACATTTTGAAGAGAAAGCAACCTTTGAAAAGCACACAAATTAACATGAAAAAAATCAAATCGAGATATTTTGCTCGAGTATTTCAATTTGTAATTTTTTTTTGCAGGCCCAATATCAGATACATTTAAAATGAATGGTAGATGAATCAGAGAGTGGCCTGAAGTGAACAAAACATGAGTAAGAACAAAAGAAAAAAGATACCATAAAAAAAATATTTACAACCAATACGATAAATAAATGTTATTTGAAAAGAAACATTTTGGCATTTTTGCACAAACTTCGATGTGAATTTGTGTATAGTTTACAAAAAAAATGTGCATTCAACTGAACGATTTACGTAATGTGACGAATCTATTTCAAACGATGGAAATTATTACATTACAACTTTGAATTAATAAAATACGAAAAACAAAAACAATTGAATGTCAAAAAAGGCAACATAAACAAAAAATTAGTCGACAAACAAACCGAAAAGAAGTAGGTACATTTTAAATGGGGAAAAGGTGAATTCAATGTTATTGAGAATTAAAAAAAACAAAAACAACAAGTGTACATTTGAATTGCAAGAAATACATAAATAAAAAATAAGAGAAATTCCAAAAACGACTCGGAAAATGTGTTTTATTTCAAAAGAAATGAAGAAATTTCCACTATCTTTCTGATTCAATTCTATGGAATTTGATTCAAGCGCCAACCGAATCTTCATTACCAACATCGCCGTGGAGGAGAAAAGAAATGTCAAACTGGAACGGCGCATTCGCATTATCACATATGACAGTTGAACTGTCAAGCACACATGTCGGAGCGAGCTTAGCTCGTAAAAACAACACGATAAGAGGTGTGAATGGAAAAACAAAACTAAAAACATAGCCAATTCGTTCCCAGGAGAGCGTACCAAGAGTGAGCGCAGAGAGAGAGAGAAAGAGAAAAAGAGCGAAACGTCGCTTCCAGTATAAAGCTTATCCAATCGTCAAAATTGGCATTGTCGATTTGCTACGGGCCGTGCAGTAGCAAATGCAAAGATGTTCGCATAAAATTTTAATATTTCATCAGATTCTTAGCATAATCAACACGAAATTTTTTTCATTCCAAAATGTCATCGTACGCCCAAATCCAACGACGATGTGGATTTGCAATAGCATTTGATTAAAGTGATTCTTTTTTTTTATTTCGATTGAGTGAAATTTTTGTTAATTTCCCAAGTGTATTTTTGTTCTGGTTAGCCTAATCGTAGAGTAGCTGCGACCACGAAAACTAGGCATAGAATTAAAAAAAAAAACAACATCAACCATACATTTCATTTCGACAAGCGTTTCAAAGTGATTGACGTAACATGATATTAACACTTTTCTATGCTGGTGCGACATTGATGCAATCGTGGCGCTTGAGATCGATTACAACGGGTATTGCGAGTCAAATTCGTGACCATTGCTCCATATCGTTCTATCGAACATGCACCGAAGGTGATGACGGTGAGTGTTAATGTGCGATTTTTGGCGATTAGCTGTAAAAATACAAATTTACTACGAAAATGACCCATTTTATTCAGTCTCTTTTGATATTCACTTGTTTCGAATGATGATTAATGTCTCGGTTGGTGGTGATTAACAATGTTTTGTGCATTTGCAGGTTTTACTTCAATTGGCGCTTCATCAGAGGCATGTGATAATTATAGAAATGGTCGTGTGGTGGACACATTATGGTATCATAATATGTTGCGCGGCGTTTCAATTCTACCGATACAAAATTTAGCGCTTGACAAATGGGTGACCTTTAATAACCTACCATCGAACCTAAATCCTTTATACACTACCATTGGCGTAGATTTAGACGCACACAATGATCAAAGTATCGTTCATATACTTTTGGAAACAAATATTTACCCCGATATGACAGCCATTGAAAAAGGAGAGAACATCGTATCTGTAAGTTAACATTTGGCAAATTGATAATGGATTTGCGCAAAAAAAAAAAAAATTGTGTGTCAACGATGATAAGAAAACGCTCTGAATGCTTTTTATTTTAAACTTTTACTTGGTTTCAGGCGGAGAAATTCGGATTGCCCATCGCATGGAAAATCGATACAAATCTAGCAATCGTATTGAAATCCAACGTTACCTTATTCACCGAACTGATTAGAGATTCATTCATTCAAAATACATTGTTCATCAACAATTACCTACCGATCATACGCATTGAGAGTAAGTTAATGGCTGGATATGCAGGTTTTATCCATTTTTTTTCGTTATATTTTTCAATCTGAAAAATATAAATTGGAAAATGTCCAAATCTTCTAAATTCTTTCAATTTCAAGATGTGTCCGTGAATGGAATGCCTCTACAATTGCTCGACCTGGAACCGTCACCGATTCACACCAAACAAAATCATGCTGTCGCCGCATCATCATCTTCATTGACTGAAACCGAGTGCCGTCATCACATAGATAAACTGAAAATACTGAATTTAGTAGCTAATTTACGTAGTGAACCGAGCCCTGATGATTATGAAAAAGACATTTGTATGGTAATTGGCGATAACAAACCGATGAATGGAAATTGTGTACCAGAAATACTCGAGAAGAAAGCAGAAGACACGAAATTGAACAATGGTGTGGCAGAGTGGATACAGAGTGTTGAGCATGACACGAGTGAATTGGATGCAATAGCACGTATTTCGCCAAGTCTATCGTCGGCAAAAACCGAAGGTTCGCCCAAAGTTTGCAACGGCGCTGTTCTCCGAGATACTGATACGATGGGCTCGAGTAAACGATCACAAGATTTGCTCAGTGTTAGCATGCAATCCACCGAAAAATCCGATGGCTCTGCGGAAAGGGATGAAAGTGGTGACGTTTTCATTGACAGCACCAAAGAGTCAACTGTAAAACTGAACGAAAATATTAAACACGATACTGGATGCAGTGAAGATCTTGAGAGGAAAACCATAAAGACATCCGCTTCATCAATGGGATCGTCCGAGTGTCACTCGTCACAATATTCAACTTTGAAACGAAAGAAAAGGCATTCCGACGGTAGCAAGCCACCAAATGTTTTGGTTTATTCCGAAAGCAATGATATTCGTGCAAATGTGATTTCAACCATTAAAAACATTCTACATCCCGACCGGTATACCATATACGAGCTGAAAGCTGAACAATTGAAAACGTCCATCTGGATTGATAACACCACTCTGCTGATTGTGTGCGGCTCAATCTCACCTCATTTTGGATCCATTTTGATGGAGTACTTTTTATGTGGTGGCAAAATGTTGTGCTTATGCTCTGACGTACTGAATATGGTGCTACCGATTTACCGAACAGCTGAAGTACGCGAGAGTGAATTGGTTCAGTTTTCATATGGACGCTGGCAGAAGATTCAATTGATGCACCACATTTTTTGCTATCACCCATCACCGATCAAGAAGCATTTCTCACTCGAAAACGATGAACAATTTGATGGACAACCAAAACCGTTAGTTTTTTATTTATGAAAATTTGATTTTGGAACTTTTTAACAATTAAAATTGTCTTAATAAATCATTTGTTGCACTCTGTAGACCATTAACCTGCCCCGGATCGATTGACTTGAAAGATCTTCATGGAGATGTGCATCGGCTAAAAGTCAAAGTGCTTGGCACTGAAGAAACATGGAATACTCCTAGCCTCATTCTGGCCACTGATAGCAATTACAATGGAGTTGCTGTATTTTCACAGGTTTTTTATTCTTTTAGATCAAAATTTATTCGGAAGATAATCAAAGATTTTCTTTTTCAAATGAGAAAACACACATTTTCAAGCAATTTTATCTCTATTTGATTTCAAAATCGAATTAAACCTAATAAAATGTACAATTCCAAATTATCCTCTCCGTCACAGGTCCACCTTGAAGCTGATCCAAATCTGTATGAGCATGACGATTCGAAATTTGCAGCACTTCGAAAGAGTGATAAAGCCCGCTTGGAGATCTTTTCCGATTTGTTGAGTACACAGCTTGGATTGATCGTACAAAATCGTGATTATCTCGCTACGAATATGTTTCCGAATGCGTATTTTCTTGGCCGGCACGAGGTAATTATCGAATAAATCTACTTATAACGCTAATCGCTCGATGAGTTGTGTATACAATAAGTACCAATAGCACACATGATGTCATCAAATCACACATTTTCTAAACAAACTAATTCGCACACGTTCCAATTAAACAATCCCAATGCACTTTTCAGGCAAAATTCGAACTTCTCGACAAACTTCGACCGCAATTCATCCACCCAAACACACTAAAAACGAGTTCATTAATCGTTAAATTCTACGGTAAAAATGAAGTGCCCAAGGCAAAGCTCGAAAATACACTCCCAATTCTACTGCATTCTTGTCCCGATGATTTTTCCACAATTCTATATTTCGACGTAAGTGTCCTTTGTTTAAAAAAAAAATTGCAATCGTTCTGATTGATTTGCCACGAATGAGAAAAATCGCATTGAAACTCTGTGGAATTGTTCACTTTTACAGACGCTAAAAACAAATGAGATAGGCCGGCTGACAATCTACGCACCCGTTATCAATAGCACGATGACATTAGTGTCAAATTTAAATATGCGACATGGGCTCGCTGTTATCGGTCGCAAGCAAACGGCTGGTGTTGGTCGTAATAAAAATCAGGTAATGTGCGTATGACACGCACTCGCTCATCCAACAACGTTGGCAACAAAAATTATGTAAATTAATAATGTCTATCTATAGTGGTTGAGTCCGGATGGTTGTGCATTATTCTCGCTCCAGCTTCACATTCCATTATCAAGTATATTGGGTAAAAAAATACCATTATTACAGCACTTGGTATCGGTAGCCATTGTCAATTCGATTATTACGAAGCATGACGAATACAAGGTAAGATGACCGTCAACAATCAACAACAGGCTTGTTTATCACATTCCATGGCAAAATATTTATATTTAATATTCATTCGGGTGTTTTTTTCTTTGTGTTTATTCTAGAAACTTGATATTCGATTAAAATGGCCAAATGATATTTATGTGAATGGAAATACGAAAATCGGTGGACTTTTCGTTGCCACCGAATTGAGCGATAGCTTGGCAATTTGCAATGTTGGCGTTGGCTTAAATTTGAGCAATAGCATTCCGACGACATGCGTCAATGATTTAATCAAAACCTACAACTTGAAAAATAACACTGAATTACCGTACCTGGAATATGAGTGTTTCTTTGCGTCTGTGTTTAATGAAATTGAAGAGCTGATTGATATTGTGCAAGCCGGTGATTTGGATCACCTATACGATATGTACTACAAGTATTGGTTGCACAGTGATGCTGAAATTGTGATTATTGACGCCGCGGGAAAAAAAAAATTGGCAACCATCTTCGGAATTGATGACTTTGGTAAAATGATAACAGACCTATTTTCTGCATTCGATCAATCATTTAATTGAATATCAATCTTATTTAGGATACTTGTTGGTGAAACAACCAGATAAAGAACCGGAGAGTGTACATCCCGACGGAAACACATTCGACATACTGCGAGGGCTTATATCGGCCAAACATTACTAGTTTCTAGCTATACGACAGCACTCGCTTGTCTCTCATTTTTTTTCTTTGAATTGTATAGTCGCTAAATTATTCTTATCGAAACGATTGGGATATTTAATGAGATATTTCAATTGGGGCTAAATGGAACGAAATATTCATCTAATTTGAAAACGTATTTTGATCACGCGCAAATTCTTGTCTTCTCAATGTCGTGATTCACATAAATCGTTTTTTTTTTTAAATAAGTAATATAAAATATATGGGATCTTCAATCGAGTGGGAGAATTTCGAAATTATTTATCAATTTTTTGGCAATCACATCTTTAACCAAACGCACAATAGCGTTTTTATAAAACCTTTTCCAACATTTTTTCTCTCGACATTCAACTCATTCGTTTTTTTATTTTTTTGGTGTTGATTTTTTGATAAAAACGAATTTGCTTTTAATTTGAATTTTAACTCGACGTTTAACATTTAAATGTATATTGAGTGTTAGGAATAGAAGATTTTTTTAATAGATCATAAGGGCATGGAAATAGTGTTGATCGAATATACAAAGTGGAAAAAAAAAGACAATTTTACCAAAGACGCAACACAAATGTTGGAACAAATTGCTAACCAAGTTGGACATTTTGTTAAATTATTTTAGAGTATATAAATATTGATTGATTGAATAAAAGCCATTATTTCAATCCCGGTTTTTCATTACGAGTAGTTTCAGTGGTTTAGATTTTTATCAATAAGTATCTGCTCAACGTGCATGAATCTGTTATTTCATTGATGGCAGCAATTTGCACCAAATTGCCATTAATTAATTTTTTATTTTTTATCATCTTTTCAAGTGAAGATATTTGCAGGTGATGACGATGCGCTGGCTTTGGGCTGAGATAATGCAAGAAGAAATTAACATTGAAATGCAATGAAATTCATCGTCATTGAATGAATTAACGTGATTTTGTATCCCAAATTCACGACATATATATTGTACAATATCTTAATTCCAACGTCTTAAATAGCACTACATCACTTTCCAAAATTACCAAATATAGTCGTTATTCAATTATGCAGCAATGGAAACGACATTTTTTGCAGTTTAAATCATGTAAATTTATCAAAAACGTGAAAATAAAAAATCCCAAAAAACCCATTGATCAATCCATTTCCATGAATAAAAACGCAAGTCATTTTGTTTGTAAAACGTATGAAAATGCATCGAGTGATATTTACATTTTTTCAACTTTACAGTCTTTTCATTTGAGAAATTATCGACCGAAATTAAATTGAACGAAGTTCATGATGCATAAAAACGTTGATTATGTTTGACGTAAAAATGTCTAATACGAAAAATGCCATTAATCATTATTTTATTATTCGCGAATTGACTCATTTGATTATATTTCGACTGTAAATATGGTAGATGTCAAGGACGGTGCAACAGTTGCTCTCTGACCATTGGTTGAGAGTGCAGCAAATTTTCTGGAGGAAGAAATGAAATTTCTTAACATTTTAATTTTGACTTGGTCACTAATCCACTCTCCCATCGTCATCGTTACGGAATTGTCGGTGAAAATGAAACGAGTATTGAGAAAAATCGCTGGCAAGTGTCAATACAACTTTTTTCACAAATTCCGTTGGTCCATATTTTCGATGGGTCTATCATTTCAGAGCAATGGGTTTTGAGTGCAGCTCATTGTATCATGTGGGTAACTATCTTTTGAGAAAAAGATTCAAAACTCCTCTACATCAATTGGAATTTACTTTTCTTGTGTATTTCAGTGCGGATTCGGATGTAGATGATTATTCAATCCGCGTTAGCTTGCAACCAAATTATCCGAGAATCTACGCACGCGCCCATGGATTAAAAGTATATCTGGAGTTTAATCATTTGAAATCAAGCCTTAAATTATCGTTCACTCAAATGAATCCTCTTTGTAATTCATTTGAATGTAAACCTATAATTGCATAACTTTGATAAATTGAACCAATGCATATTGCTTCGGTTTTTGGTCATTAGTTCAATTCAAACAACAGTTTGTTCGTTTTATGTGCATGGGCCACTAAACGTTACAGTATTCATGTCGCATAGCACACATTGACAATTAGTCAACATCACTTTATCGGTTTAGTATGCTCTCTTACAATGCGAACTAACGAAATATGACAGATCTGAAGCAGAGCACACACATATTGAACACAAACGGTTCAAATTCATCGCACAAGTACTTTGACATTTGCTTTGCTGTTGCAAACTCTGTTGTTTCTCTCTACAAATGTAACACGGATTTGTGTCGATTTTTTTTGGCTTTTGATGGCATTTTTTGGAAGAGGTCATTTATTTTATTCAATTCAAAGGTATTTACAAATATTTGTATTGGTTTTGAAACGAAATATTTCAATTGAATCAAAACTTGTTCATTCAAAGAGGTCACACACTGGTTGATTTGATAAAATGGCGACGTTGTTAGACTTGAATGGTCGGTGTTTGAGAAAAATATGGGACTATTTAGCTGTATCGGATCTCACCAACGTTGCAGAAGCCGCTGAAATTACCGATCAGGCAGTCAGGAGATGGGACAACACCAAAACTAGTTTCGCACAAAAATGCTTCCAATTTGCTAGATCTCTTCAGAAAGTATTCTACAAAAAGAACGGCACATGCGTTCAGATCGACTGTATTGATGGCAAACATAAGGTTCCGTTCGACCTAAAATTACTGCAACGCTTTGGAAATTTAATCGATTACCTGTATGTCAAGTACGATAACGACGACGATCGAATGGCATTGATGGTTGACGACGCAATTCTGTCTTTTTGCTACCAATCGTTGCGCTGCCTCCACCTGATCAACATCGACGAAGATACGTTGTCAACGATTTGGCGACCGTTTCCAAACGTTCGCGATCTGATCTTGATCAATGGATATTTGTCCGAGAATCTGTCACAATTCAATACATGGTTTCCAAATATGCAATTGCTGAAGCTAAGCTCGATGCAGTTCGACACATCAGAATGCATCGAACAACATTTTCCCCATTTGAAAGTGCTTAATTTGAGCAACGAAGAATTTGTTCTGGACGAATACAATGACTATAACTCAAGGATTACTGATTCAAATGCGAAAATCGCCATACAATTGAACCCACAATTGTGCGCATTGAAGTTAGCTGACGACGAAGCAGGCAGAGATGATTTTGGTATTCGTGTGAATAGACAATTTTTATATTTTGTCCAACAAAAGTTGCCACATTTGCATAGCCTCGCATTGGATCTACACCATTTGAATGAACAGAGCAGCTATGGTCTTGGTTGTATCGAGTTTGATAACCTCAAAAAATTAGAGATTCTGGTTAGAAAGCCGGACTTTTTATCGAAAATTCCAATTTCATCACATCGATTGAACGATCTGACTGTGGCTATTTCTAACGATTGGAACTCATCAACGACGGCGAACTTTGACAATATCGCCAGATTCATTGAAAACAACCCAAGCGATAAATTGTACATCGAAGACCATTTTTCCAATTACGATTTGTACAGCGGGAATATGATCGGATTGGTGAATCAGCTGCCCAAACTGAAGGAAATGGGCATCGTTTATGATTGTCAAGGAACCACATCCATCGATGCAATCATTTACTTTTTGTTCAATTGTAAACGGATTAGGAAATTTATCGCATACAATCCAATCAGTGGCAATGCCATTGAGCCAAATACGTTTGCCGAGTTTTTTGAGAGCTATGCCGAAATCAATGCATTCGATGCCAATGCTTGGATTTTGGAATTCGGCTCGAGAAAAATTAAAACTCACGGTACTCAGCAATTTATTTCGTTCCGAAAGCGCAGAACAAAGTAGTATATTTACTCAAACTCTCAGTAGTTAAACTAAATGAAAGAACATAGTTGATTATTTTCCAATTTACGTCTCTGTAGTTCGGAACGAACGATTCCACCTAACCTAAAATACCATTCAATATCGAAAGAAGAAGATGGCCTTAAGGAATAAGATCTCCATATGAATGGTTTGGAGCGAAAATGTAATACAGAAAAGTTGAGCGAAAAAATGTCGATGATGAATGAGCGGAAAAGGGATAGCTATATAGTAAACTGTATAGTAAACTATAGCGACAAATAAAATCTCAATTGAAAACCTCAATGCTGTTGGTATTAATAAATCCGGTGTGAAATAAGTTTTATTAAGTATATTAAGTCATAGAAAAATCAAAATGATTAACATTTCATGTGGCTTATCCTAAGTATTTTCAGATAATTTCACATATTAAATTTATTTCCGTATTCTATGTTAAAAAATTGGACAATTATTCATGGTTAATCTGTTGAAACTGCATCCATTTACATGAAATAATGCGAATATGTCGTTAAATGCAAAATACATGGCTAATACTTGTTAAATTTACATCATCAAAAATATACATAAAAATACCATAGAAAATAATAATCATAATTCAAACATTGCTCGATAATCGTTATGCCTTCTCTTCGATTAAACGTCCTATAGGACAATCTAACTAATAAAAATGCTATGCCTGTTATTATTAATAGAACAATTTAACGCGATTAGTATTGTTTCATTATTTTTCGTTCGTTTTTTTCCTGTTTGTTCTTGGACTAATCTTGAATTGTTTCACGGTATGGATTAGAGCATGGCGTTCAAGTGTGTGCCAGTCAGATGTTAAATGTTAATCGACAGCTTTGCTAAAAAACCACAGTCACATGACTTATGCTGATAGTACATTTTTTTTATAAATGTGTGAATTGCAAACATTTCTATCATATGCGATTGTTTGGTGATAAGCGCACGTTTCGCGCAGATGCTCAAAATAGTCTCTTTTCCCTGTCTCTAATAGGCGATATTCGATGGTTTTTGTTTTGTTTTCATCGCACATTAAAAATGTTTTCGGGCCATAATATTTGGTCTATTCTTTTTGCTGGTTTTTCGGATTTGCCGTTCGTATCTTGAGCGGATCCGACACACACATACACAGCAACAAAATTGGAAATATATATGGTTTCATTCGAAAATATTAGACTATAAATGTGAAAAAAGGTATAGATATTGTTTATGAATCGCCAGTTTTTTTGTTTTGTTTCATTAACCGAAGACTTCCTGTGAGGCATAATGAATGTAGAGGAAACCGTCGTCGCTTCGATTTTCAGCGTAAATTTCGGCCAATGTTTTGCTCAGCGATACCAACGAACGGTTGTTGACCAAGAAGAATAGGGCTTTGCTTGGGCCGACCTTCATGCGACTGCGGATGATCGAGACGAACTGTGACATCGTGAATTCTTGGGGTACCAAAAATTTACGCTTTTCCAATTGCGGCAAGTCCGTCTCTTTGGAGTATCGTTCAACAATAATCTATTGAAATGGCCGAGACAGAAAAACACATCATTAAATTTAATGAATCAATTTAATGACCGAAAATTTTGTGCTTGTTTTAACCTCAAATCCCAAACAGCAATTTTTGCTCAATTAAAACTTACCGGAATTTTGGTTGGAAAACGCATTCGAATTGCAGCCGATTCTTCTTCAGATGAACCTAGAAGAAAAAACAAGAAAAATTTCCCATTAGTCATCGAGTCATAATCCCATCATTTTATGCTATTAATGTGGCTTTAAAGAGAGTGTGACGCAAAAAAAAACACACAAGAGAAATTAATCGGGCTGAGTCAGTTGGCATGTGAACCCATTGCCTTGTTCATGTGTCACTTGAACAACGTTACATTGATGTCAAGCGACAAATATTTTCGCTGGCTTTTTGTTAAATCAAAAAACGGTTTTGATAACGCGGCAAACGATTGGAGTTGAGGGAGCAACGGCAAATTGATTGCCAAATTGTTGAACGATGCAAAGAAGAAGAAAAAACCTAAAATGGTCGCGCTCGAGTGAGCGGGAGCGTGCGCGATGCGCGTACACACGGATCAATCGCGATTGATCTGATTTTGTTTGTGCTGCTGATGCGTTATTTTGTTACACTGTTGCATTCAAACAAGCTGCTAATCAATAATCTCAAGCGATAATGTGTATTGCAACAAACTCCGAAACAAAATTTTTTGAATTAAAACTAATATTTTTCGAACATTGTCAGAACGGACGAGTGGCCGTGTCACAAACGTCAAACAGCACATTTTATAAACAAAAAATGATGACGTTATAATTTCAAATAAATGCGTAAACAATAAAATAATCATGATGTTCAGGATTATTTGTTATTGACTTTATATACCCCCAGTGTATCACCTCGTTCCGGATGCCGTGCAATAAACTTCCGGATGCCTTGCAATAGTAGTGAAAAAAAACCAGTACCAAGTACTAGTCATTTGTTTCGACTGCGTAGTGAAAATTCTAGGTTTTGTCTCCCTTGGTGTTATCACCAGCAAACGATTAACAACGTCAAAACAACAACAAATTATTCCTCGTTTAAATATTTGTCGTTGGTTTTTGTTGCTGTTGGCAGTTATCACGTTTGGTGTTCTTTTTTGTGGCAGACTTTTTGCTTTTGCACCCGATGATCCAACGAATTTTGTTATTTTCAATCAATGTTTCTAGCATGTTCTTGATTGTTTCCGCTGCAATTGACGTCAAGAGAGAGAGAGAGAGATGCTGACAATTTCACGATTTCATCGGAATTTTACGATTTTCATTCAAGAACATGAATGCGTTTATCTTTCGAGAAATCGACACAAAGATCGCTCTGACTCAGAGAAATCAATCAATCTCCATGACTGTTCTCAGTGTTATGCAATTAAATTGCGACGTTGCCTCAGACTTTAAACCCGACAAAATTGATGAAAAAAAATAAAACTAGTGTGAATGAGTGGAAACGTACCTTTTTTAGGGTGATAAAAATTACTGTTTTGGTCACGGCTTTTGTGTTGTGTCATCATTGCGTTGTAGATGTCAATGGAATTCATTTCGGTGGAAAACTGCATGGGATCGTTCAGATGAAAATCTCTTGATAAATTATTCGTCTGAGAATTTCGTTTGGAGTATTTTCCTCTGTCAAGTCTTTTGTATAGATTGTCTGTTAATAATGCCGCTCTCAAATGCAAATTTTGCGTCGAATTTGATTGCTTTTGTGCGGAACGATTTAACACTATATTTTCACTTTTTTTATTCGAAAAAGAAAATTGTTTCAGTCTCGTAGCGTGAGTTATTTCTCAGTTGATTTGCTCGTTATCGACTTTCACTCGGGACGTAGGATCAGTAACTAATTCCAGCCAATGTGAAATACGTAAATAAATATGAAATTCACTGAGTGAGATACGATAGGGCAAAAAAATACTGTACAATCAATGTATAATTGAAGCAAAAAAAACAAACCACTACTTCGTCTTGCGATAATCACGCCGTTTGTAGTCGAATCGCTTGCTTTGTATGCTTCAATAAATTGAATATTTATCAAAATTCAGTCGATATTTTTTTTCGTATTCAATTTTTCCTTCGTCTTGTCTATTCGTTCGGTCAGAGTTACATTTGTTCCCTCTGCTTGCTGAAATTGATAGGCAATTTTAAAATGGCGTTGCGTAGAGAGAGAGAGAGAGAGAGAATGAAATGTCCCGGGGGCAAAAAAGTGTCACGAATCAAAATAAATAATTGATAAGAGAAATCGAGATGGGGCGAACCACAAGGAGCAAACTGACATAATAAAATTGTACATTTGTTCATCGACGCAAAAAATTGCAACCATTTATCTCGCGATTTTGTTCGTGTTGTTGTCTATAGTGGCACATCACGGGCGAGATGAGCCCATGCACACACGCAAATACATCTTAGGGAGAAAAAAAAAATCGGTGGCATGCGACTTCGTGGAGCTTCGTGTGATGCTTCTTGCCAATAAATAAAACGATTTGCTTTACAAGATAATCACAAGTGGCGAACCGAGCACATTTTCTCAATTCGATTGGACTGTCGCTATTCTCTGCGTCCACGCCAATGTCACTTCGCAGAAAATAAAGCGCTATGAAATTTCACAATGAAAATAACGTTATCAGTTCAAATTGATTTAGTTTCCACTTGGTATTTTTTTCTCCGTAAAAAATCTCTATGGTGAACAATTGATAGCATCACTTTTGAATTGCCATTAGAATGGCATTCATTGCAAAAAAAAAATTGCTGAATTTCGATGAGTAAAGCGATATTGTTCGAATCAGTCGATTTAAAAATGTCAATTGGTCACTTTTTTTCTTCTAATACTAGTCATGCAAATGCAGCACATTAAACGAATACAAAAGGAGTTGATGTGTGGTACATTGGATTACACTACAAAATTCAATTCGTTCTCACTTTCTCGGATCTGTTTTCGTTCGAGAAACGGAATCTATTGACAATGTACTTATCAATTTGCACCCATGTAATCTATACAAGTTTCTATTTTTTTTTAATGTGCATACCGATTTATTTATGGAATGTAAAATCATCCGAATAAAACAACTCATACACAATTCGATTCAAAGTGCTTGAACTCGGTATGTAAATAACAATTTTTGCGATTATCGAAGAGCAGCCCCGAAACGAAACAATGACACAAAAAAAACACGACACAAACACTTTGGTCGTGCGATATGTGAAAAACAGGCGACACAAACAAACTGTGGCAACAGCAAATTGGTATATCTGCCGACCGTCACGTTCAATAAAAATAAACAGTTTGCTTACTTGGTTGCTCATCTCAAGCAAATAACAAATACTAATGGAAATTTTTTCCCCCAGTGGCTGAATGAGAGCAGTAAACAAACACATAAACACGCACACTGACAACCAGCATAATGATCGGCCGCATTTACATAGTATATGTGATTTTGTGTATCGGTACTTTGCTTTGTGGTCTATTTTTCTGTCATTTTCGGTGTTTCTTTGAATCATTTACCGAAATATTCGATATCGGCCGACAAGCAAAACTGTGCGACTTTTCGTTCCGTTGCTTTTGAATTTGCTTTATCACCAAACACAAACCGAACCTACCGTAACCACATTGAATGTTCAATTCAAAAATTAACGTCTTCTTTAAGCACATGTTCCAATCACGACGTCAAGTCCGATTTTCGTTGAAAAACAAATGATTTCAAATAACGCCACAAACACGATAGAGTAACTTTGCTCTAGTGACAATTTATATTTGCTCATTTTGTCGATGAAGCAGGAGAATGTGACATTCTTTTGCTCTAGTCTTTATACATGATGCGGCTGCGTGTAGCATTGACGTTTGCAACTGATTGACATTTCCACCGTTCGACCAGAGTCAGATGACTGGAAGGATTTTGGGAGAGTGTGGCAGAAAGAAGGCATAGCGAATCATTTCTTTCACCTATTCCATTGACACGGATCATGCGCAACCGAACGTATATTCAATTATTGCCAAAATTGTGTAAAATTACTAGGCTGCATATCGGAACGTCCCTCGAAAAAACATAAAAATGAAACCAAAAATCCAACGAATTTAATTTCAATAAAGTTTTCCATCAAATTTATCAACTATTCCGTGATTAAATCACATGTGATTTGCATTTCCAATTGAAATTCCTCCGATTTATTGCATATTTGACATTTTAACGAGGGACACAATTTTCATTCGAAACTAGTTCAAATAAATTAGAATGTACAAATGTTTATCATCTTATATTTGATGTATTTATTTAATTCAGGTAAGTGATTGTGCTATGTGAGATGGAAATTTAAGCAAAAGAAGGAAAAAATGCAATTTTGTCTCATTTCAGCTGAGACACAATCACTCACAAATACGATTCATAAGACGCAAGCAGCTGCAGAGCGTCCAAATGATTTGTGGTGTTATCAATGCCATTCGATGGAATTTGGTGACACATGTGTCGAGAATATCACAGCCAATTACTCGAGTTTCTTGAAAAAGTGCAAAGATGATGAGTTTATCTGTATGGTACAGAAGTTTTCATACACAACCAGCACTGAGAATGCGACATCCAGTCAGAAATTGTGGTCACTCGAACGACGATGTACTTCGAATTGTGAGGCGGGCTGTATTGTAATCGGCGAACGTACCAAATTGTATGCGTGCACATCATGCTGTAAAACATCGTATTGCAATACGGATAAAGGAGCGGCCAAACTATCAATTGTACCCAATAATCCGATCGAAACATTACTCATTAGCATATTCATCATGATAGTCGCCAAATTGCTAGCCACACCAAATCATTACAACACTTGTTGACAACGTCCTGGAGTCTGTGTGGTGTAATGCGTGCGATGATGATTCAGTCGAAACACTCATGCGTCATCATCAATAATATATTGCTTGTGACCGGAATCAAGTGTAAATAATTTATTTATTAATTGATAAGCGTGAATTGATGATTCATGCCGAGTGATATATAGATTCGGAACTGCAGCGTATTTAAGAAAAGTCGAAGGAAAAATGATGTAGAAACGAAAGAAAACGATATCAGGTTTTAACGGTTGATTTTTTTTTTTGCTGAAAAGAGCAAAACACACCGCCGGTTTTCCGATGAGCCATCACATATTCGATCATTTTAAATGTTAAGTAGATTTTACCTCTCGCCAAAAATACAAAAAAAAATCAATTCTTCCTTGTTTTGTTCAGTGACAATTGACACAATTCGTTGTTGATTTTCCATGAAATGCATTTTATTGAATATTATTCCGCTCGGATAGTGATAGCTTGAAGGAAAAAAACACACATTGCTCTATGAACCGTAGATATGAAGTTCTTTTTTTTGTTCTTTATGAATATAATAGTTGAAAAGTATATGAATTGTTCCCAGTTTCAACGATACAATTATGAAACATTTCCTTTTCGAACTGTCCGATATTTTAAGTCATACTTATTTTTACTCATTTCACTCAACAAAAACAAAAAACGATGGAATATTCTTTAAGGAAAAACGTTTTATTCCTCCTGTTATATGAATTGACTTGTGTAAGTATTCTAATTGACCGAATACGTGTTCAATTTATTGAGGGCTTTCGATCCGACAACTACATTTAAATCTGCCAACAACCAACAAAAATTCAAACTAAAAACTATCCAAATCATTGAACATGTAGTAATTAAACGCGATATATTTAAAATGAAATTTGTTGCATTTTTATTACATCACATTGACTTTTTGAACGTCATTAGACATTGTTTTTTGGTTTTAATGCTCATCTTTTGTTGTACCCGGGCAATTTGAGTCCATATCATCCACATCTTGGTAATGTGTGCCGCACCAATGACAATAGGTGTATGTGGTTCGAAGGTAAGTCGTCAACATTTCAACCTTTTCCGACGTCTGCAAAAAAGAAACGAAAAGAAAAACATTTTTGATTAGGCATTGTATTATTTAAAAAAAAAATTGTCTGTAATTAGGCATCCGATTTCCGGTTTTTATCTTCGAAAAACTTCCAATTTCAAGTTAATCCTTGATGGAATGCCTATTCATGTCTGGTATATAGCCGTATTTTTGTCAATGCTCTACATCAAAGTTACAAATATTACGATCCAAAAATTCTCTACCTCATATTCGTCTTCTTCATCATTAATCGATTCAGCAGGTATTTCTTCAATTTTCCGAGTTGGTTCCTCTTCTTCGGATTCAGAGCTGCTTGACTCACTGCTACTGCCGGGCATAAAACCGAAATGTTTCGTACTTGGTTTTTCACTGTCCTCACTACTCGTTGACTCTTTTCGTGGTTTTTTCGGTTTTTGCGGTACATTTTCATCATATGGATCCTCTTGTGTTTCAGTGAGTTCACCCGTTTTGCGAACAGGCCAGAAAAATGCCATAATTGGTGTTTCAATTGAAGCATCCAGATCCAGTTTTTCGCATGCTCGCTGGCATTTACTGTAGAAAAAAAGAAAAATGGAATCGATTAAGTAAAAATATATGAACAACAAAATCCCAGCAACAATTACCATAGGTCTGCTTCCAACTGTTTCCCGACATTCTTTTGCGCCATACGTTGTCTGAATTCGTGTAATGATGTAGTACTTGTTTCGGTATTTTGCTCACTTTTTGCCTTGCGTAACCTTTCTTTGTACTCTTCCAACTGTTTTATAGCTGTCTCTCGGCCCAAACCGGCGCGGTTACTCTTCACTTGAATGGAAATCGGTTCTACAATTCCACTAGACGAACGACCAATTGCATCACCTTGCTTGTATCCCATTTTTGCGAGCATGGCAAATCCTTTATTATCCGATGAAATAGCAGCACTCAAACCTTCCTCTCGACGTTCAGCCTCCAATTGCCTCACTGGTTTTTGTTTGACTTTTTGTTCATCTTCTAATTTTTGCTTTTCTTCTTCCAATTTGAGGCGTCGTGCTATTTTGTGATCACAAACTAAACCGGGACGCACATCTGTCTCAATGCTAACAAACACGATTTATAAAGTTTTATTGAATATACTAAAAAAATGCATCAACTTACGTTTTGGCCAGAAATGCATCGGACATATAGTCATCTTCCTCACTTGATCCCGACATTTTTCCCTTTTTACTTCAATTGAAATCAATTACACGCAAAAAGAAACAAATTTTAATGTTTACAAACGTTTCATGTGTGGAACTGAACCTAGTTTGACATACATCGCATTTGACTGTATCAAATTGATACAATGTCAAATTGTCAATTTTCTGAGCACACATTGAGCAAACGACAAAGTGACTCAAACGACTCAATACACTCATAACGGCTGTAAGAGAAATTAGAGATATTGTTTTGATAATTTAATTTGAATTATTTTTAAAGAGTAAAATCCGGTCTAATCTGATTGTACAAAAAATATCGCTTAAAATATCGGAGAAAACTTTGCTCAATTAGACAAAATGCGAGGAGCTATAAGAAACAATACGTTTGCATTTTTATATATGGTATTTTTATTCAATCTACGTAAGTTATCACATTGTACGAATTGTAAATTGAATATTCAGCGTTTAAAAGAGTCAATATTAAAAAAATGTCTTTTTATTTTCCTTCTTTTGGTGCATCAGTTGAAACGCAATCATTCACAAATACAGCTCAATCGGGTGGAGAACGTCACAGTTATTTGTGGTGCTATAAGTGCAATTCGGTGGAGATCGGAGATATATGTGTCGAGAATCAGTCGAGCATCATGAAGAAATGCAAAAATGACGAGTTCATATGCACGGTGCAGAGCGTTTCATATACGCATTCACGACAACTGTGAATGGAACATCTAGTCAGAAGCTGTGGTCACTTGAGCAACGGTGTGCATCGGATTGTGAAGACGACTGCAAGTTGATAGGCGGACGCACGAAACTCTTCTTATGCACTTCGTGCTGCCAAACATCCCATTGTAATAGGGACAAAGGAGTCACCAAACCACCACCAATCTCAAATAATCAGACTGGATCCTAACTGCTTCTAATCTTCTTTCTATTTTGGCCATTGTTTCACTGTTCTTTTGTTGGTGACTCTGAATCTGCGATACATATCTATTTCGATGCCAAACAAACACACTTTGTACGATAAATTTTGTTAAAAATACAATAAAACCGAATAATTGTCGTACTTTTCCAGCCTTATCATCAGATCTCGACATTTTTCCGCTTTATTTCAGTCTTACTTCTCACAAGACCCAAACGTTAATTAACGTTCAACACTTATAAACAAGTACCGAAATAAACTGATCACATTTTTGACATATCGCATTTGACACATTGGGCCTAGCTGTCAACGAAGCACGTGGATTGACATGAAGTGACTTTTGTAGTAAATTGTACACATTTCATCGTTTCTGTTGCTGCAAAGTGCCGACAAAACACGATGGCGGTAAGAAAATGCAAAATTATTCCCATTTTCCCCATCATTCTAACATAAATTTCGAATTTGTATTCTAGAAAAAGGTGAAAATTAGTGGCGTGAAGCGATCGCAGCACATAAAACATAAGAAAAATTTTGCACGACCGGGCAAAAAGAAGGATAATGTGAAAAACAACAAAAATACCGAAAAACAATTGGCTGCGAGTAAAAAAGTGTTCGGCAAACCAATCGGACAGAAGGTGAATAAAAGTAAAGTCCAGAAAGTTGAAGCGGTTCAGAACGGCGCTGGACCGAAAAAAGGTAAAAAGGGAAAAAATGTTTCACAGTCTGAGAAGCCGATGGAAAATGGCAATTCGGCTAACAATGAGAATGAAATGAACGAAGAAGATCTTCAAGATTTGCTTGATATGATCGAAGATGAGGACGACGAACTGTTGAATCGGTCGAAAAAACGCAAGCGAGATACAGAACAAGGTGACGATGAAGCTGGCCAATTCGAACAGGAATACGCTCATCAACGCAATGTTGAAAAATCGAAAAAGATGCGAACCGTCGACCTGTTGCCGATTAAAACAAAAAGCGGTGAACTCATTACGAGATCAACAGAGGTTGAAATTAAGGAAAAGCCCAAAGTAGAGCCTGAAGATGATGGAGAAGAAAGTGAAGAAGAGGAAGTTGTCGACTCAGATGATGATATTGTCAACGATCTTCAGGGCGAACAAAATGACTTGGCAGCAGCTGTTAAGGATAAGGCTATTTCCACGGCAGATTTGCTCATTTTGCGTGATCAAGAGATCAATCGACAAAAATATCGCATTGGTATCATTTGCTCGGGCTTGCTGGAGAAGCCAGAGGATAAAATGAAAAATTTCAACGCTCTGTTTGAGTTGATGGACGAACGACACAATGACACACCAAACCTGTTCAGCGTTCGCAAAATCGCAACAATGTCATTGCTGGAGGTTTTCAAGGACATTTTGCCCGAGTATCGAATCGGACAAATTGATTTAAAAACACAAAAAGGTAATTTTAATTGGATATTTGGGTGGATTGAAAAAAATCATTTTTATGTTAAAAGAATTCTGTCTTATATGACTTTGTTTTGATTGAAAAATTGCAGTAAAAAAGACAACAATGGAGCGGGTGACATATGAAGATGCACTGCTCATGCATTACAAGAAGTATTTGCAGAAACTCGAGAAATTGACCAGTGGCATTTCGAAAGGTCAGCGCAAAACGTCCCAAGAATATCGGAAAATGGCTGAAATAGCGACAACTTGCTTGTGTGAATTGGTCGTAGCACATCCATATTTCAATTTTGCACAAAACATCGCCCAACTCTTGGTGTATTTGTCGAACTGTAACATTCTCACCATTCGTACCAAAGTGATGGAATGCTTCCAACAATTGTTCCGCGAAGACTCGAAATTTGATTTGTCACTTTTTGTGAGTAGCTACTTGCTAGGTACCCATTGATGAAATTTATTGATGATTTTTTCTGTTGCTGTTTCTAGGTCGTTCGTCGTTTGAATCATCTCATCAAAGCCAAATCAAATATGGTTCATGTTGAGGTGCTCAGATGTCTGTTGGCCCTTCAAATCAAAAGCATCAATTTGGACGATGAAAAGGAGAAAGAACTGAAGCAAAAGAAGATGGAGGCACAAAAATCGCGTCTGATCAATATGTCGAAGAAAGAGAAAAAAAGAATGAAGAAATTGAAAGAAGTGGAAAAAGAGCTGCAGGAAGCCAAAGCGGAAGAGAACAAACAGTCGAAAACGTCCAAATTGACCGAAATCACCAAAATGGTGTTCACGATACTGTTTCGTATTTTGAAGAATGACCCAAGCTCACAGTTGTTGAGCGCGTGTTTGGAGGGACTGGCAGAGTGAGTGACATTTTGAAGATATCAAAAGATTCTAATGTTTCATAGCATAATGTTCGTCTTCTGAAGTTTAAAAATTTCTCATTTTCAGATTTGCCCATACGATCAATTTGGATTTCTTCTCCGATTTGGTCGAGGTGTTGCATCACATAATGGAAACGGCTGAGCTCGGCTATCGCGAGCAGTTGCATTGTGTGCAAACCGTGTTCACCATCCTTTCGGGTCAAGGAGAAGTATTGAATATAGATCCACTCCGATTCTATGGCCATCTTTATCGTAATTTGCTGGTTTGTAGTGCTGGTAAAAATCATGATGATTTCCAAATCATTTTGAAAACTTTGATCGAAGTTTTGGTGAAACGACGCAAGAATATCTCGCAATCGCGAATGATGGCTTTTATTAAGCGAATTGTCACGCTGAGTCTGCAGTTGTTAAGCAATGGAACGGTTGCCTCCTTGGGCATCGTAAAAAGCGTTATGCAAGCAACGTCATCATTTGAGATTCTTTTGGATGCGGACACAAGCATCGGTTCGGGTAAATACGATCCGGAACTAGATGATCCAGAGTATTGTAATGCCAATTGCACTGCATTGTATGAGTTGGCCGCTTTGCTACGGCATTATCACCCAATAGTAAGAAAGGTAGCCAATCACATTGCACATGGAGTACCAGGAACGGGAGAAGGATCACTGGCTCCAGAATTTAGCAAATTGTAAGTTGGTTGCATTGAACAGTTCAAATGGATTAAATTTTAATTACACTAATTATGCCACTACAACGAATAATTTCACTTCTTATTTCAGAACACCCGTCGAATGGTTCAAGAAATTCGATTGTTCAGCGATGGCATTTGACCCACCTATTCCACCACCGAAACCAGTTGATCTGAACAAGCCAATGAAGAAACTCAAAGGAAAATTCAACTATCTAAATGAAGATGTTGAAAGTGCTGTGAATGAATCGCTAGCCACACCAGTTCAATCCCAGGGCCATTTATTAGATTTCTACCAAGAGATACGATCGCATTTGACAAACAATGAAAACCAATAGACTCGATATTCGGTTCAAAAAGAGATAAACATTTTTTTATTCAATAAACATTGTATGTTAGAAAAAACTTGAATATTTTTTATAAGTAAAAATATATTATTGAAATGATTAAATGATTAGATTGTAGTGCCGTTTTTATTCGCGTTCAACGCCGATATTTTCACTTTCATCGATTACCAGATCACTTTTGGCTGGGTATACTCGACGTAAGTTGCCTTCGGCGTCGGTTACCTTGACCTGGCGAATGTCGAGCGTTTTGCTCGTGGTATCGCATGAATCATTTTGACTAGCACCAAGTCCGGCCAATAGCATTGCTTTGAGCAATGCTTCCATTGTGTCCACGCAATCGGCCATCGCTGAATGGCTCGTTATCTCGATGAAGATTTGGGTACTTTCGGGTGAAATCTAAAGCAAAAATTCATTTTCAATTATAATTTGAAATCTTTGAATTTCTCTAAAATATGCAGCTATTCATCAACATATTCAAGAATTCTTAATAATTAGTTAATACGACTCACTTTGGTAGTTTCACCATTTGTCAATGGCGGCAGGCTAATGACATTTCCGAGTCCATCTTCAACGCACGAAAATTGTGTTTTATTTTCCAATAGTTTCAAATACTTGTGAATGCCCGAATATGTGTTGCGCTGCTTCTGCTTTCGAATTGCTTCGGCCTCAGCCTTCAACTCGTTATACAGCGATTGTGCTGTAACCACTTTGTTTTTGTTTAATGGCTGAATTTTTAAGCTTTTCGCATCTTTTGCTGTATAATGAACGATGTATTGGTCTGTAGCTGCCAATGGACGTGGCAATTTCTGCAAGTCATGAGTTGCAATGGTGGACTTTTCACGTTTGCCACAAACGGTCTCATGAAGCTTGGTTTGAATTTGCAAAAATTCACGGAACTTGCCATTGTTCAAGTTCACATTCTCTACGATGCAACACAATATGAACTGGCGAACATCTTTGACTGCATCGTCAAAAATAACCTAAAAATTGCGTGGGGAAAATGAGATTCCGGTTCTTCCAACTATTTTTGTATATGAATCAGTATAATAATACCTACCTTGATTGTGTCATCATTATGACGTTTCACACTGAGTTTGTGCTTTGGTTCATCCGAACTTTCGCTCTTTTTCGACTTCTTATTCTTGCCCTGCTTCTTGTTTTGGCCCGAAGAAGAGTCATTTTCACTGGATTTTGGTGCATCTTCGCCGTGTTGCTTGACATAGTCAAGCACCTGTTTCGTTCGACACTGCTGAATCAACTTCAACAATCGCTTATCGGCCACCGGATTCTCTGATAGATCGAGATCTTTTAATGAGAGAAAAAAATGTTATTCTCATTGGAAAAGATGATGAAAAGAAGTAAAGTAAAAACTGAACGTCATGAAAAAACGACTGCTTGAACAAAGTCCTTACCTTTCAATTTGGTGATATTAGCCAAACTTTTCGGAATTTTATTGACCTTATTTTTGGCCATTGAAAAATGCTTCAGTGAAACCAATTGATCGATGACATGCGGAATAGATTCGATGGAATTTTCCTTCAAGTAAATCTCCGACAAGTTGTTATTGTCACTGGAGTAGATGTCTGGGAATTCGGTGAGCTGATTGCCTGACAAATCAATCACGGACAGTTTTGTGAAATTGTTCAGCGCTGGAAATGCCGTGAGTTGATTGTTTGAGATGTTGATTGTCGTCAAATTGTGCAATTTCGTAATTGTATGCGGCACATTTTCCAATTTATTTCGCGACAAATCCAAAACTTTCAATTTTTCCAGGCGATCAATCGAATCGGGTATTGTAGCAATTTCATTGCCGTACAACAACAACGTTTGCAAATTGATGAGGTTAGATATCTCAAGCGGCAGTACTTTCAGTGATGTATCACTGATGTTGAGCAAATTCAATGCGTCCAATGCAAAGAGACTGATGTCAATGCCATCTTTTTCGATTCGTTCACTGATCTCAGCACCAGCCAGCTTAATCTCTCGCTTATTCTCGTCTTTTGCTTGTTGAATTTCTCGCCACATTTTCACGTATGTATATAAACAAAACCGCGTTTTGCTCGAATGTACACCAACAGCTGTAAGGAAACCGATAGCAAATTAATGCGAATAAAAAAATATGTTGTGATCGATGTGACTTACGGTAATGAAATGAGATGATACTTGATTGAAATGTGTACAAAAAATGAGTAATGACACGCGTGAATTGCACCAAGAAATGCAATTAGCTCGAGAATATTCGACTGCTGTTGCTGTTGTTTAACAATTTCAATATTTCACTGAATGTTGTGAAATTGCGTTGCATTATCATTTATAGCACCCGAGCGACATCTTCAATATTGAGCAAATCGTTTGACACTTGCAAACTGTCAATCGAATGCAATGTTGTTGTGTGTTGATTTTGTTTTGGTTTGTGTTGTGCTCGAGTGAGATTTTGGATTTATTGACCATGGCATCCGGCGGAGGAAAAAAGCAATCGAATCGAAATTCCACATCAAATGCGACAACCGGCGGAGCAGTGAATTCAACGGCACAGGAAAAACAAGAGAAACCCGAATATGTGCCGCAATTTATGCAAGAAATATCGGATATAATGCGCGGCTACGGTGACTGTGAACAACCGCTGGCTGAATCGGTGATTTTAGTGGAGAAAATTGTAATCGAACAAATGCGGTCGATGCTCATTGATGTTATCAATGTGGCGATCGAACGAAAAGGCAAACCACAACCAACACAAAAAGATTTCGAGTTTATGATGCGAAAACATCCAACGAAGCTGTTTCGGTTGCAAAAACACTTGAAAGACTTGGATTTTAAACGTCGTTACCAGGATATGATCAGTGGTCGACCCATGACATATGCAGAGGATTTTGATGAGGAAAACTTTGAAGAACCCGAGGAAGTTGCGGAGCGATATGACGAAGAAAAAGTTCGCCGATTATTCCGTGCCGATCGAATCTCATTGACGCTGAACGGTCAACAGTATGCCGAATACAATGAAGCACGAAGAACGTCATTCCATTGCCGAAATTCGGCCACAATCAAAACAAAATTGAAGAATCTCATTAATCCGCCAACGGGAGCTGTTATATCTGGGCATGTGTACACGATATTGGGATATTTGGTGCATGAAACAATAGCTACGCTTGTTGACTATGCCATTCTGACGCGACTCGATTCAAGCAATCGTTCCGTTGAGCCATACCATCGCATTTCTGCATCGGGTAAGGGGCGAATTTCATGTTCAATTGAAGAAATCGCATAATTTCAATTTCGTTTTCTTCTTTTCAGGCACTTCATACGCCATGATGCATGCATGCCCAGAGGTGACACAAGGTAGAGGTGAAGATGGTATCAAACCGATAACCGTTCAAGAAATTCAAGAGGCAATGAGACGACATACAATGAACTATGAACGACCGATTGGTCTGCATCGAAATATTATCGACCGATACTCGTCGATGCCTTATTTAGCGATATAATTTATTTCCATTATGCAGACTATAGGGAGTCAGTATGTGACACCATTGAATGCTGTCTCTTCAAATTGTCTATGGAAACGCGTAACTATGGACTGTCAAAACCTAACCTCAATATTGACGTTTCTCTCCGTTGTTATACTCATAAGGTGTATTTTTAAGCAAAATATTTTTCAATTGTGAAGAAGAAAAAAAAACATTGGTTCCTCATTTGATTCGGTCTACAATATGGATAGTCAAATTCGAAATGTAAGCATTAAAATAATGAATCTGAAAATTTTTGCAATTATTCAATGGATATTTTTCATTTTTGTATTTTTAGTTCAAAGACTTTCTGCAACTCTACAACAAATTGACAGAGAAATGCTTTTTACACTGTACCGATAACTTTTTCACAAGAGAACTGTCGGCGGAGGAGTCGAATTGCCTGGACAAGTGTGTGCTGAAATTTAGCAATGTAAATCAACGGGTGATGAATGCATATGTTCACGATCAGGCCATAATTAATGAACGTCGAATGAAAGAAATGGAAGAACAAATGAAGGCCAATGAAGCAGCTGCACTGGCTGCATCCGCTACTGCTACTGCTGTCGATTCCAGTATTTCAACGCCAATTGAAACGAACATTAACACAAGTACAACAGCCGTGAGCCCAACAGAGGTTCCAAATCAGGCGCAGTTATGATTGCTTTTATTAGGATTTATTGATTTATAAATGCAGTAACACATGTGTAAAACATTATTCGGATTCTATGGACCAGTGTATATATGCATCAAAGGTGTGAGAGATGAAATTGTTTCGACTGAGTCAATATTTATCGATAGAAACAACCAAAGTAGAAATAAAAATTGAAACGCAACCCGTTTGTTACAAAATATAAAATAAAATATTTTATTTAACAAAAACAAAATATTCACCCGTTTTCCACCAAAGGTCACTGTTACACCCTTGCAATGAAGAACGGGTATCAACAACGAATTTCAATTTATGTGCATTTATAAGGAACTGCAATGGGCTATGTTGTTGCGATGTCAAACAAATAACATTAAATGAAACAATATGTATTTTCAAATATCTCAAATAAGATCCTTCATCATTATAGATACACCACCCTGTAGAAGATTATATGCTGATTCAAAGTGCTCAGACTTTGATTAAAGTCCAAAGTCAAAATTTTTGTTAGTGGATATTTTTGAAATGTTTCATTGGCATGAAAATTTTTTGGCCTAATAATGATATTTTGCATCAAAACATCCGAAGGTTTCATCATTTTTTTGGTTTTTTTTAGATTTTCCGTTAAAGTCTGGACTTAAATTTTTTTTTCGTTTTTTGCATTTTTTGGGGGATTTATTGATAGAATGGAATGAGTTGGGACAATTAATGATGATCTGTCCCAAAAGCCGTCAGGAATTTCCTATTTTTTGGATTTTTTTCGATTTTTAAAATTTTTCACGAAAATTTTTTTTTCGTTTTTCCTGGCATTTTTCGAGAATCTTCAATGCGATTGAACATATTTGGGCATAAATAGAGGTTTTAAAGTACTAAATTGTGTAAAACCTTTACTTTTGGGTATTTTTACGATTTTCAACATTTATTAGATTTTAGTACATTTTTAGTACTTTTAGAACATGGTACGCAAAGGTCTTGAGGAGTACTAAAAAGTTGCCACAGACACTATTGCTCTACTTTGAGTCGTTGAGAAGTTATGGACTTCAAAAATGTTGCAAAAAAATTACAAAAAATCGAAAAAAATTGAAAAATTCCAATGTAAAACCTCTATTTATGCCCAAATATGTTCAATCGCATTGAAATTTCTCGAAAAATGCCAGGAAAAACGAAAAAAAAAATTCGTGAAAAATTTTAAAAATCGAAACAAATTCAAAAAATAGGTAAATTCCTGACGGTTTTTGGGTCAGATCATCATTAATTGTCCTAATTCATTCCATTCTATCAATAAATCCCCCAAAAAATGCAAGAAAACGATTTTTTTTTAAAGTCCGGACTTTAACGGAAAATCTAAAAAAAATCCAAAAAAATGATGAAACCTTCGGATGTTTTGATGCAAAACATCATTATTGGGCCCAAAAATTTTCATGCCAACGAAACATTTCAAAATAGCCACTAACAAAAATGGACTTTAATTAAAGTTTGAGCACTTTGAATCCTCTTTACCTAATCCCTTTTACCTAGTAAAAACGAGTAAAAACCGAACTCAAATAGGTAGTACCAACCGCCTCCACAGAAATAGCCACTTGAAAATTATGTACAATTATCAATTTTTCCCATTTACCGTGTGTTGAACGCAACCCGTTCATCTTGAACATGTTTTTTCTGAAGCTCTTCGAGACATGATAATTTCATAGCAAAATTCATGAAAAATGTCACTTTGGTTCGGGAGGTACCTCAAAAAGTCACTTTTGAGCATTTTTACCTGAGAAGACTCCCCTTATTTTCGAGAAAAAATAATTTTTCATCGAGACACCAACCCTGAAAATTGTATATTTGAGGAAATTTTCAAGAAAAGTCGATTTTTCGTGATTTTCATACATTTTCGGGCATTTTGGACATTTCTGACACTATCAGTGATAAATTTCGGATCTGTAAAGCCTATTTCCATGTAAAATTGTCCGCTGTACATTTTTGTAGAAGTGATCATATGCGTAAAACCATCAGGAAATGGGAGTAAATGGCATGCAAAGTAACTTTGACAGTAAGCTGAACACTGAAAACGCCGAATTTAACACTATGACGGTTTTTGGGGACTTGGTGTCTGTAGCAGTGTTGAAGACTAGTTTACGTACTACAACTTCGCCGTAGACATCAAGTCGTTATCTCTTATCAGTTACGCGGAAAGCCGCGAAAACGTGAAAAACGCGAATTCATAGTTTCTCATTTTTCAAGGAACTGATAACAGATAACGAGATGGTGCCTATGTCAAAGTTGTAGCTCTGGTCAAGTTCTACAACTTTACTACAGACACCAAGTCGTTATCTTTTATCAGTTACACGAAAAAATGATAAGAAAAAATTCGCGTATAAGAGATAACAACTTGGTGCTTGTAGCAAAATTGTAGTACTCAAGCTGTTCTACAACTTTGCCATAGACACCATCTCGTTATCTCTTATCAGTTCCGTGAAAAACGATAAGAAAAAACGCGTTTTTTTTCGCGGTTTTCAGCGGTTTCTCGCGTATTCCGCGAAACTGATAAGAGATAACAAGATGATTTTCGGCAAAGTTGTAGAGCAGCTTGAGTACTACAACTTCGCCATAGACATCAAGTCGTTATCTCTTATCAGTTACGCGGAAACCGCGAAAACCGCGAATTTTTTCTTATCATTTTTTTCGCGTAAGTGATAAGAGATAACGACTTATTGTCTGTATCAAAGTTGTAGTATTCGACCTGCTCTACATTTCTGCCGAAGAAGCAAGTCTATTACTTCTTATCAGCTTCACTAAAAATAAGGTGGGAACTTTTCGCGGTTTTTCGCGTTTTTTCACGGAACTGATAAGAGATAAGCAATATTTGTTGCAGCAAAATTATAGCAATCCTCGAGTATTACAACTTTGCCTCAGACAATATTTTGTTATCTCTTATCACAGTCCAGATTTCATATGAAGTACATATGGGGCCCTGGAGTCCCCAAAGAACAGAAATAGGTAAAATGTGTGAAGAGCCGTCAAAGTGTTAATAAATCGCTTAAACGAGCTAACTTTCAAAAAGTAATGATACAGTTCTTCATTATTTGAGGCCTTTTTTCAGACCTGTGAAGGGCTTTCCAGGGACACGAGAAAAAAAACATGTGTCGTACTGTGCAATTATTCTGAGATAATAGTTTTGTCTGTCCGTACGTCTGTCCGTCCGTCTTTTCGTAGTTTTTGCCCGATCTTTTTTAAACTTTCAGGCATTGAAGTATAAGAAAAACTAAGACTTTTTTGTTCCGCCACTTTTTGATTTGGCCATGGCTGGCCTTTGAAAATTCAAAAGATGGCCTTCCTTCCAATGGCTACTGTGGCTAACCCTGTCAACCAATTTCAGACTTTTAGGTATCGTTGGAAAGGTCTCAAGCCAGATATAAAATGCTATTTGAGCTTTAAAAAATCAAGTTAGCATGGTCTTATGGGCTGAAAACCCAAAAAAAAAATTCACCTGGCCTTGCACAAATCGGCCATTTTCTCGAAAACGGCTCCGACGATTTTCTTCATAATTGCTTCAAATATAGCCCCAAATTAGAGCTAAAATTTGACATATAGCTTATATCTGGCAAAACTCTGTTTTCCGAGATATAGCCATTAGAAGTTGGAAAAAACATGAAAAATCGACAAAAATCAACTAAAACTCATGCTTTGTTGGAACAAAACGCTACGCCGATACAAAAATGTCACGAGTCAAAATAAATAATTGACTACGAAAATTGAAATGAGGCGAATCACAGGGAACGAATTGACATAATGAAATTGTACATTTGTTAAGCCAATTTCACTTCGAAGAAAGATTCGAAAAAAAATGGAGACTCAAGCGATGAAAAAGATACAGGCACTTTGTGTATTAGCAAAACTATTCGATCGTTGCCAAATGCGAACTGATGAGAGCAATTCGTTGGTGACCGACGGTCACAACCACTCACACTGACATGCACCGTTTGCCGGCTGCATTTACATAATATTCGTTATTTGGTATGTCTGTGTTTTTGCTTTGTGGTTCATTTTCGTTTTCGGTACTTGGACCACGTGAACGAACATCGGTTGACAAACAAAACCGTGTGACGTTTTGTGTGCTGTTGTATTTATCTTACCGAATCTACCGTAACCGCTTTGAATATTCAATTGATGACTTTTAAAACTATCGTCTTCTTTGAAGCAGATGTTACAATTATCATAATTCAAGCGGGTTTTCAAAGCAGAAACAGAAAGTTTCAAATAAATAGACATTAGATTCATTTAAATAATTCCGTTTTTCGCTAGAGGTCGCTGCCATGCCGCCGCTAGCAAGTAGCTCATTTTGAGCGTCGGTTTTGCCAAACTGACAGAACGAAGCATCAACAATGAATTTCAGTTCATGTGCAATTGTACGGCACTACGACCAGCGCATACAGTGGGCTATGTTTTTGCGTTGCGATGTAGATGAAACACAACATCATCGCGAACGCATACTTTTTTGCATTAGTATGAGTTTTTTTTTGGATTGGATTGGTGCCGTCAAACGCGCGCACACCGACACTGACAGCCAACCATAAACTTACTCAAAGAAAGGAAAATCATACGACTTTTTTTGTTGGATTTGATTCACCACTCTGTCTCTCGGTTTCCGTGTTTGTTGTATTGAAAGAAGAAGAAAAAACCAAGTAATCATTTTTCTACGTGGATCAATCGGCAACAACGCGACCACGATATCGATATGCGAACTCAGTTTAATTAGATAAACCGAACAGAGAGCGAGAAGAGAGAAATTGTGTGTGAGTGAACAGTTTTCGGAAATTGAATTGAATTTGAAGCGAAACAATATCCACGGGAATGAAATAAAGGAGTTTAATTAGTTTCGTGCGTGTGCTCTTGAGTTTTTGAATTTGAATTTTATTCATTAGTTTTTTTATCCGTGGAAAATATTCAGTAAATTAGATTTCATATTTATCTTTCTGTGTCCTGAATCCGGTTTGGGCTAATTTTTTGTGTGGAGCCGTGGAACAATTGCAAAGGGATTACATCGAACAAGTACGTCTAAAGTATCATTTGTTTGTATCGATTAGTCGGCTTTGTGTGTGACTTTGTACTCTCGTGGATACATTCAAATAAGAAAAAACACTTGAGCATTTGCTTATCAAAACGATAAAAAAAAAACTCAATCGTTTCGAAATTGAACCAATTGAAACAACGAAAGGGTGTTTTAGTGCAAACTATATGGCCCAAGTGTGAATGTTATTAAATGTCAACAGGAAATGTACTGATTTTGATACAGCATCCATATCAAGTGCACGAAACAGCAACAAAGATCGACGGCAGCCCAGCAATTTAGCGAGAATATTAAGACACCAAAACCAAAGAAAATGTAAGCCACCCAGTCGAAAAGTTGTTTAGCTCTAGACACAAATGCTAGCTAGTGTCCTTGTTTTGTTTTGTTCTATTTTCTTGTTTCGTTTGTTTGTTTGAGGCGTTACACTTTTGTTTTGATCGATAATATTGCGTTGCACTATGTCCGCCGTTTGTGTGACACGTTTCCCATTGTTTTGAACTGCGAACAAAGCCAAGCCAAGCCAAGCCATTCTCTTTATTTGCGACTGATACCAAGACAATTACGTCGAAATTCTTTGTTTGAATCAATTTTTGTGGAAATTCAATATTGAAAACGATCGAAACGAGAAAATTCAATCGATATTCATCGGATAATGATGGGCTTCAATTAAAAATTCAATGCAATTTAAAATTCGTCGAATCGATGTTGTAATAATTCCCTTGTGAACTAATTAACGTTGGCGTGTGTTTAACCAAATGATTAATGAAGACACAAAACATCAAGCGATTTAAATTTTTTGGAATTTTTTTTTGGAATCAATTTGCATAAGAAAGAGTTTGTGATTCATTCCATTTGATTCAACGGTAAATAAATCGGATGCCGTTGAAATGAGTACCGAACGAACGATAGAGTTACGTCCAAATGGAACATATTTTAACCTGTGAACAAACGCGGAATCACGAGATAAATGATGAAATTTGTCCCGAAGCAACGAACTCCAACTCGTCTACTCGTATATCTGTTTTTGTTTTTATTTTTAGCTCCCTTAGGAGCTTTCCGTTGCTGAGTGAACGATGAAGGTACCGACCAATAAAAATAGACTGCTACATATAATGAAAAAAAAAAAACAATAATCATATCATATTTGAGCTTCAATGTTGCGATTTTTTTCTCACTCTTCCCCTCTTTCTCAGTATCTCTCCCATAGTAAAATGAAATGTGTATGTGGTCTTATTTTGAAAACAGCTGTTTATTACCGTTTTGCTGTGTCTAATTACATGAAATTGATTTGATGCCAACAACCGTCAAATTTGCCTCGCTATGCCTCACTTGTGCTAACAAGTGAACCTTTTGTTGAAAAACAATCGAAAATTTACTTTGACAAATTTGAAGAAAAAAAAGACCGGCCACTAATGAATGTTTCCATTTGCTATTTCGACCATGAGGAAGAAGGAAGAAAGAATTTTTACCGTTCGAAACAATTCACATATTCAGTTTTACAGACTGAAAAACGCATAGATAGGGGTTTCGAAGAGGACACATTTAAAATTTAAATGATAGACTATCAAATGATATGCCGTTGAAAATTTAATGAGGAATACTCATTGGAGCAAAAAAAAACTGTACAAATGGGTTTGCAGAAAAGCTTTTGCCATTTTAAATGAACTGGGCTAAGCCTCACGTTTGCTTACCGCAATTACCATACAGCCCACAATTTATTGTTTCAATAACAAGTGCGCTCCCGCGTTGACATTCAGCATAGTTTATTCATACGTACTGTTTTCCGAATCGTGGCGTGACCACGATAGGATAAAAAATCGATACCTATTCGACACTAATACCAAAAGAACCTGAAAAAAGAGAATACGTTTCCATTACAAGCTAAGCTAGTCATTCAAATTGCAAATGATTTCAATACGGCCACGTCCATGGATTTTTATATCCCATTTCTTCCAATTACATGAACGTTCCGTTCGGTTCGGTTACTTCATATCAATGGCAAATGAATACATTGATTTCTATTGAATTTATCTATCCATCTAATCTGATTGTGTGTCCCTAACATTGATTGCATTGAATTTTGTCCAACGGAATGGTTTTTCTATTCGAAAACATGTAAAACAAATTCGAGGCAATTGGTCACGAGCGGGTTTTTATACTTTGGTTCAATTTGGCACGATGACGCTTTTTAGTTGACGCTTTCTGAATATTGAGTTTATTTTATACTATTCTTTTCGTTTCCCTTTCAATTTGAATCCTATTTCTATTGTGGATAGAAGAAAAAAAGATACTTTTAGCTGACATTTTAATGTTTATCAATCTTTTTTCTTTCTTCTCTTTTGTGCTGCTTCACTGGCTTTGAAAAAAAACACCAAAATTGTTCGTCACAACACAACTGGTTTTAATTTTCAGCCTCATCTTTAGTATATACCAATAGTTGCTTCATTCCAATCGATTTAGTGATTGACTCGAAGTAAATTAAAGACAAAACCCATCGATAAAATTATCGAATCGACAACAAACAATTGAAACAACATAAAATACATCAATTTACGACACAGTAATAACAACAATACTTGGAAATATAATGCCGGCAAATAAACGTCGTTCACGTAATGGAATCGGAAACTCATCATCATCATCATCTTCGACATCAACAGCAGCGGCCGCAGCAGCAGTTCAGCATAATTTAAAATCATCTGTAAATCCGATTACAAAAATTTTCAATAATCTCAACGGCTTTGCTAATGGTAGCAGTTACAACGGATATCATCATCCGTCTATCGCAAATCATCAAGTGAACAATAATCATTCGGGCTCAGCAACAACAACAACGGTGGTAACGACGGCCAACGGTGGCATCGCCACCGCACCATTAACATTTACTGCGAAACAACAGCAACAATTGGATCGCAACGCATTCTTGTTGACATTGACCAAAGAGCAATTGAAGGTCGAGTGCCGCAAACGTGGCCAAAAAACAACCGGAACCAAAACTGAACTGGTACCTCTCATCTAAATAGCATCCGTTTTATTGTTTTCTTTTCACATAGTTACCGTTTGATTGGCGTGTGTTTCTTTCGTTGTAATTTTATAAGCTACTTTGCACCACCATCCCTCCCACCTTTTGATTCTTAGAATGGATTTTAATTGATCATCATTTCGTTGAAGTGGATTTGCATTTCGTTTTTGCCATTGGGGCCTTTTCATTGATTTTTGTTTTTGAAAGTCGTAGAATTATGCTGGAAAATAGATTGAGTGGTTCTTGGAAAATTGCTATCGCTTTTACCTTGCTCACTTCAAAGTATTTTCCATTATCTTCATCAATTGTCTATTTGATACTATTTTTAGAGAACCGTATTTTTTCAGCTCTGTTTGCATTTTGGATTAATATTGCTCGTGTTTATCTTGGTATTTTTCAACATAAATTTCGAATTTTCAACCGAAAACAAATGAAACATTTCAGTTCCATGACAGATAAGATTGAAGTAATCGAGATTACTTCTGCAATGCTGAAGGATGTGTATATATTCAAAGCCCTGCAATATAACCATAAAATGAAACATTCACTTTTGTACGGGCTTAGCCTGTCTGGTTCGTCCGATAATTTGGCTTCGGTGTTATTCGAAATGAAAAGATAATTCATTTCAATGCCCAATTATTTTGTTCAATTTCTAGAAAGAGAATAGAAACATAACAACAACACCCGAAAGATAAAGTGCAATAATTCAAAATGTTGTAAACGGAAAAGCGTTGTAATAATTTATCGATATTATCAGGTAGCTGACGTTCATTTGAATATACATCAACATGGATTTGTGTATTGTTTCACTTTCGTCATGTGATGGCGTGCATTTGCAAGCAATTAATTTGCATTGACTTGAACCATTTTTTTTCTCGAACAAACCCAAATGAAGCGGTGCTCCCATTTGGGAGAGAGAATATGACTGACGTGTCAGAAAGGGTATTACATGTATTGTTGTGACACGGTAATATTTGCGTATAGTTCAGCAAATTTGTTACAATTTATTAGCATGGAATGTGTTTACTATGTGAAAAGTTATATCAGAATGAACTTTGAACGCAGAACTTATACGCTATGCACAAAAGACAGCACGTAATGCGACTGTGGCGCTTGTAATGAGTTTTTGCATTTAGCGTTTTGGTAAAAGTTCCGTGTGGTTATATGTGTGAGTGTGCCAAATTTCTCTGCTACAGTTTTTGAATCACCAACACTCATCACACACACACACATTACAACTGGGTGGTTGCTTGCGTCTCATTAGACACATTAATGAGTTATCTCTAATTTTATTGCAACTTAATGTAGTGGTTCACATTTTATCAGTAAATTTATTGAATTGACGCGTCAACTTGTTCTCACATTCGACGACCCGAACATCATTACGTCCACACAATGACTTACTATACTGTGTTGTAGTTAATATCAAGCCCAGTGATTTCGCTAATCGCGTAAATTGACTGTTAACGAAATCATACACAACACGATTGGGCCACGTAATTGACACTCATCCGTTGAATTTCTACGTACGGCCCCTTTCATTCGCGTGTCGTTCTAGTTTTTTTCTTCATTTATTTCAAATTAGTTGATCGTTTTTGGTTGTAACAAAGCCGCGTTAATAAACTGGTCAGTTATTTTACAATCGAATTTTTTCGGCGTTCAAATTGAATTGAAACGATTCAAGGGAATTGGAAAATGGTGTTGGGAAATGCCAGAACAACAGTGTCAACAAACGAAGAGAGAATTTATTCAAGAGTTCATATATTCTTTTGTCATTTATCATCACAATTGAGTGAGCGACCAACCGACCGACCGATCGAATGAACGAATGAGTTACGAAGCATGTGTTCGAACGCATGGCCAAAGCACTTGATAAGCATATATATACACACACGCATACACATGTGCGATATGGTGCGCATACTTGCCGTTGCCCCGTCTGCTTAAGTTCGCACACCGTCAAGTCGTGCTGGCTAACCACACACACTGACGGTTATTTTTTTTAGCGCACACACACATGCATTTGTGTGTTTGCTCTAATGCTTAACGCTCACATATGGATCATCATGTACATTGACTTGACGCATCGTAAGCGAATGAACACGTTCAGTCATACAATTGAAGTCACATGCAGCACTCACCGTGCCATTTTCAATCAAAATAACTTGAATAGAAAAAAAATTGATCACGAGAAAACAACACTTAAAAATTTTCCGAAACAAAAAAAAAACAATTAAAATTGTACGTCATATTTATTCGGAATTAGCCTACGTGTAGTGGGCAAAATATAACCAACGTAAGTGACACAGAAAAAACAACATCATTGAATCGATTGTGATTTTTTTTCGCTCTCTCTCTAGCAGCGATAGTGTAGTTTTTTTATGGAAAGCAATGACTCAAAGTCAAACAAGTTTGAAGTATACATTCACCGAAAATCGGTGGTTCTTGTGAAAGTCCAGGAGATTTTCAAGCGACAGCACACGGTGGAAAAATGTCAATGTTACAAACGGCGATATGTGTGGGAAATCGGAAAAGAAGAAGAAGAAGAAAAATTGCGAGTACAACAGAGTTGTATCTTAAGCAGAATAGGTGCTTGTGATCGGTCGTTTTTCTATCACAGTGAATATTCATACGACGATGCGTTTGCCAGTGTGTTACGGTATGCGTTTATACCAAATGGCATTCAAAGGCATTGTCATAATTAGTGGAATCGCGCCACTGCTTTTGCATATATATGTACGTGTGTGTGTGCTTACGTTGTGTGAAAAGATCGCGGTTCTTTTATCGGTTCGCATCACAAAGGGCATAATAATAATAAGGCATGCATCAAAAGGTTTTACAATCATATTTATTTTTTTCCAATATGGCAAACCTGAATCGTACGTCAAAGAGATACATAGATCAGAACAACAGTCAAAGATGCATTGATGCTACGAATATCGTCACACAAAGCACTGGATGTTGTTGGTTGTAATTTAAGGCGATCGCCTTGACGAGGTCAATATCAATCCCATTTTACATTGATCGCGTATTTATGTGTCATTGAGTTTTGATTTCGAATTTGGTGCGAATACGATCGATACTTCTAGAACGAGTTTCAATGGCAAGGAGAAAAAACAGGAACAAAACAAAATAATATTTCGTCGCATTTTTCTTTGTACTCTCTCGCTCTCGCTCCCTTTCTAAATGGAAAATTACTTGATGAAAATGCAACCTGTTGTTAATTTGATTGCTGTTTTTATTAACCGTGACTTTCACATACCCATAATTTTTTGCTCCAAAGTGAGCCTGCATCTGTGCGTACGGAGAGAGAGAGAGAAAAAAATACATAAACGCCGTCAGCTGTAAATCATTGAAGCGAATGATTCAGCTAGTGTGTGTCTTGGCGAACGCAAAAAGATGAGCTCTTATGAAATAAAATGTGCGTTAAGTATCTGCAGACCACAAGCTAGCCAGCCAACTCACTTGTGGGTGATTGTTCGTACATATACACGCTGATTTTCTTTCACCATTTGCCATTTGCGATCAAGAAAGTGAAATTAGTTCGATGAACGGTGTATGTATTTGCTGATGCGGCAAATGGTGTACACGCACCTAAGAGTGTGAGCATGTATGCATGCGTGCGTGAGAAAAAGAGACTCATCTCACTTCGCATCAATAAAAGATCCATCCGATGGCCAATTGCTTTTCTTCGTTGTTGTCAAATTTGCAACCTCACACCTCAATTGTTAGCTACGGTATGCGTATACAGTCGATTTAATTTCTGATGGCAAACATTCTTGGCCACAACACATGCCAATTTTCTATTTATTTATTTTTTCAGCCAAATGACGCACATTTACATTTATTCTTCTTTCTTTTGAGCAGTAAACAGCTGTTTTTTCCACGTTTTCAATTTGACACACAATTGACACGACGTGCTCTGCTGTGTGTATTCAAACGTCTTATCGAATCGATTGGGACAAATAAGCGTGTGTGTTTTGAAGGAAACTAACAACTACGAGCAACTGATTTATTGAATTCACCACGTTCAAATATTGTTCACAGTTGGGCTAAAAACACAATGATCGTGATCGTACGATACATTATTGACGTCTTTTTTTATTTTTTGACTCAACATTTCTCACAACTAACAGATTCCCACATTTGATTTGGCCATAGCTGTTGTTGTTTTGTTTTTCATTTTGCCTGTATGCAAATCGAACAATAAATTCTGCTATTTGCAACATGTTTCTGTGTTGCTGTTTGTAAATTCCAGTGTGTAATTGTCTTCCAATTTTCGAATTTTTTCGTTGTTGTAATCACCTTTTGTGACACGTATATCATTGAACTGACCGAACTTGTGTTCGTTTTTGTTATTGTTCAATATTAATTGAAGTATTCCAGTGCTCATTTGGTTCGTTTGTTCTCTTTTTCCCTTTGGCTCCAATTGAACTCAATTTAATTTCGATTTGTAGGCAATAAATTGCGAAAAACAACAACTAATTGAACACTTCATTTCCATTGCAGCTTCAAAGAGTAGGATTTAAGATGTCACTACAGCAACAGCAACAAAAAGCGGTCGCACAAAATAATAATGGCGGCCCACTACAGAAGACACCACCGAAATCAGCTAAAACTGCCAATGGCTCGGCATCGGGCAATGGATCACATTCGAAAAACAAGGAATGGGAGAAAACCGAACGAGAAAATCTTGTGCTTTGGTATCATCCCATTCAAACGGTGAAGTACAGCACATTGGAATCCGTGGAATTGCTACGAACATATGGCAAAAAGTAAGATATTGGAAAACAAATTATAAAACATTTTTAGACGAAGAGAAAGAATTAACCACCTAATCAAATGTTTATCTCGTTTTATTGCTCGCCAACAGGACTTTAGAGAATAAATTAGCTATTACAATTATCATTGCCGCGATAGCAGTATTAAGTACACTGTACCATATTCCGGGCAATCATCAAGTACTGATTACCGCGGTACGCACCAATTTATGGTTTGTCGTGTATTGGGTTGGACTGGGTGTGCTGTCATCAGTCGGTTTGGGCACCGGCTTGCATACGTTCCTATTGTACCTGGGCCCACACATAGCCAGCGTCACGTTGGCTGCGTACGAATGTAATTCGTTGAACTTTCCATCGCCACCCTATCCAGATGAGTAAGTAGAACTTGCTTTGAAAAAGGGAAATGTTCATTTCAATGAATTATTTTTGAAGAAAAGGAGATTAACAAAGCAAAGATTGACTTTAACTATTGGGTGTAGAAATAAGTTTTGAGGGATTTTTGCCAGATGGCGGAACTTGTATTATATCGCATCTGGCCATACTGTAACTATATTCACGTCGAAGCCACGTCAAGTGACACTAGTTTTCAGTATGTGTCAAATTGCCAAAGTGTAAACAACATAATTTTTTTCGCCTTCAATCATGTCAACATACGTGCCAAAAAAACAGCATTTGCGGGAAGTTTTACTTTTCCTCTATAATTCGAAGAAAAAGCGGATATCCTTGCATCAAGTGTGCACTAATAATGAAGATTGAACCATTCTCGATAGAGTCAAGCAGAAAAAACCATTCTTAGATCGCTGCTCCTTGTCACTATAGAGGGCGCTGTAAGTTCATCACTAAAAAATGCATTTTTTCCATTTTTGGGGGCTGGAGGGGGGGAAGGGGTGGCGTAAATTTATCAAAATAATAGAATTACTCGTTCCTAATAATAATCAATCGGCATATATCAATTATTGACAGCAGAACCACAAAAATTTGACCCATGACACAAAAAAGTCGTTTTTTCGCGAAAAATGGTTCAGTGACATTTCATAGAACAAATCAAATATTTCTAAGGATGGCTTCGGACGGGACCGGCTTGGTCAGCCCGCGAACTCTCCAGACCTTGCTCCTTCTGACTACTACCTTTTCCGTTCGATGCAAATGGCCCTGTCCGAAGTACGCTTTCGAAATGTTGAAGAAGTGCAAAAATGGGTTGATGACTACATAACCTCACAAGACGAGGACTTCTTCAAACGAGGAATCCACAAGTTGCCCGGTAGATGGCTAGAGGTCATAGCTAACGATGGCCAATACATTGGTTAATGTACTCATTCATTTTATTTTGAAATAAATGTATCTTTTCATAAAAAAATCCCTCAAAACTTATTTCTACACCCAATAATTGATTTGATTTTTCCCGCTTTAGAATTATTTGTCCTGAAGATGTGACATCCAGCTATGTTCCATCGTTGTGGAGCATAATGAGCAAGGTGCGTTTGGAAGCATTTTTATGGGGAGCTGGTACTGCACTCGGTGAATTGCCGCCATATTTCATGGCCAAGGCATCACGTCTATCTGGCTACGATCCAGATGATGCCGAGGATCTCAAAGAGTTTGAAGAATTGAATAAGAAACGTGAGATGGGTGTTGAATTGAGTTTATTGGAACGTGCTAAGATTTTCATGGAGAAAGCCGTTGAAAAAGTTGGATTCTTTGGCATTTTGGCATGTGCAAGTGTAAGTATAATCTATGATTCCATTTGAACAAGTTTCAAATTGTTAACGACAAATTATTTACCTTCTCTTCTCCTTAGATTCCAAATCCATTGTTCGATTTGGCTGGCATTACATGTGGCCATTTCTTGGTACCATTCTGGACATTCTTCGGTGCAACATTGTTGGGCAAAGCTGTGATAAAGATGCACATTCAAAAGGTGTTTGTTATCATTGCGTTCAGCGAAACGCTGGTGGAGAAAGCGGTCGATGTGCTGGCATTGATTCCATGGATGGGACCACGTCTACAAGAGCCATTCAAAGCATTCCTTCAAAATCAGAAAACCCGATTGCATCGTTCCAGCAAGGAACCACCAAAAGAGTCGAAAAATCTCATCGCTAAACTGTTTGAGTACTTTGTCGTTGCGATGATTGTCTACTTTGTCATATCAATTGTAAATAGTTTGGCTCAGAGCTATCACAAACGAATTCACAAAAAGAAACCCACAAAGAAAGACTAAGCATTTTCAGCCGTTCATCGCTAACTGCACCAGGATGAGCAGTCAAAAGGATAAATGCATGCGTTATTTACACATTTTTTTTTCTAAATGAATGAATAGAAAAAATAGCGAAAGAATGTTGCTTAAAATTGTCAAGAAAAAACTAAACTAAACTAAACAAAGAATGAATCGATGCATCGCAATTGAAGCATTATTATTTAGATTGTCAATACTGTGTAACCACCCCCCAAGTTCGAGAGTTGATTGAAGCGATTGCAAAAATTGTACAAAACAAACAAATGATTGAAATGCAAGACCACTTCGGGCAAAATCAATGTAAATCTATTCCAAATTAGTTGCTTTTCCAAGCGCGAGAGAGAGATAAAAATGAAGAAAGAATGAAAAAAAAATATTAACGGTTTTCTTTTGTATTTGTATTTGTCGTACGGTAGATGTTTAATTTATTTGAGAAATTCCAAAAGAGAAATGGCACTCAAAATGAGTTTTTTTTAATTCTGCGCCCAACGCCCATCTCCCCTTACTAGATCAACCAAAACCAGTCACATCTTTTCGTCGGCATCACAGCGACGACATATAGACAAGTCTGTTGTGTTTGTAATTTCATGTAGCAAATTGTGAGGATAGACAATTATTCAGTAATTAGTTTGTAAGCTAATCATTTTAACGAATGAATTCAATAATGAAAGAAGAAAACAAAAAATACGAAAACAAAATGAATGAACCAACAGCAAAAGACCATAATAAACAATAAACATGCTATATTGAAAAATACGCTTCTGCCACTAAAAATGAGTCCAATTCAATGGCTTACATGTTGATCAATTTATACAACAACAACAAAAAATAATGAAAACCAACACTAATTGCAATAAATGAAACAATAAAATCCACAACGGTGTCGAATACAGCTTAAATACATTCGCAGATTTTATGGCAAGAGAATTGCGTAACTGACGTGAGAAAAAAGAAATAAATTCACCAACTTTCCTCTCAAACACTCTATCCAAATTGACTCAGGAAAGCATGATGCGGATTGAATGTGGAGCAATGATAAAATGATAACATTATAAGAATCTACACGATAGTTTGGCAACAATTTCATAGTTTATGGCGATTTTTGTTTGGTGTTGATTGGATGTGAAAATTCACCATAAAATATCCTATGCATGAATTTATTTTCTTCTTTCATTTTGGAGTTTTTTTTTCTCTAGTAATGTCCTCTTTCGAAAAATTTTCATCGAAATTCCATATTTCGCAAATAAAATCGGTTGTGTCGATCTATATACAAACGGTTTACAATATTTTTACCTATATAAATCACAAATCTAAACCAAATCTGCAAAAGTCACTGAATTTTCTTTTTGTCACTCGGTAAACACACAATTCAGTTTTATTTTCAATTCATACGAAATGTAGAACATTTTTATTCCGCTTTTTTGTACACACACTCTATCAAATAGGACTTAGAGCAGAAAAGAAGAACAAAAAAATACCGAATAGTTACAGTTTTTTCTAGTGTCCATACCTGTTAAGTGTCAATTTGAAATTTCCGCTGTCAAATTGATTGCGATAACAAATTTATATAGACAACATTCTATGCCAATGCCATTTTACAAGTTTTTTACATATGTATTTATGCAAATGAAAAAGATAAGAAAAAAAGAAGAAAACAAATTGGAGTGAGAACACAACAGATCGATAAACCAGCAAATCAGTTTTTAGATTGAATTGAAATCGTGTATTTATATTATTGTATAATTTTTAATTTAAAAAAACGTTTTATTTGTAAAAAAAATTTAAATTTAAAGCGAGAGATTTCATTCGAGTGGATGGATTCAATGAATGCAGTGTGAATTATATTATGTAAAAATCCCACACAAATGGAGAAATATACCATTTTGAATGATGACAAAAAAATAGACAAGAATTTGCTGTTTTATTTCAATGAATTCGATACCCTTGTTCAGAGATGAGTTGATTTTTCAAATTGTCCAAACCTCAAACCTTGAATCAAGTTAAATTATTTCAATTTCTTGGTCAGTTCAGTCTCGCACTTGTTAGTTTGCATTTCCATCCTTGAAGAATTTACCCAAATTCAATAGGACGAAAAATCAAGCAGCCCATTTACCTCATATTGACCCATTGTAGATATTCAAGAATGAAACGTTTTTTCTGAATTGCATAACGTTTGCAACATGTGAACTCATTCCACCTGGAAAACCGGCTTCAAAACAAACGAAACCAACGGACGATTTTTTTTCTGGAAATGTTTTTTCTTTTTCTTTTATTTTTTTTGCGGATTTTATGCAATAAGATTTCCACACAATTTTCTCTGATTAAAAACAAACATTGTCTCCAACTGAAAGAAATTGCGCTGCAAATTTCATTAAAAAAATCTATTCGTTATCTTCTTCATCATCATCGTTGCTGCTGATTCTGAAGTAACGCAATTCGTAGCTATCTTTTTCGTTGGCTACGACACGGATCCAGTCACGAAGGCTGTTCTTTTTGAGATACCGTTTGGTCAAATATTTCAAGTAGGCTTTCGAAAAGTGGACGTCCGAATTGACGATCACCTTCATCTTTTGACGTTCAAGCGTGACGTTGTTGCCCAAGTTGTTGACTTTACCGTTCACTTTGATGTGTTCGACCAAGTATTTTTCCTGTTTTGAAGAAGAGAGCGCACATGATTTTAGTCATTCTGATATCGGAACGAACGTGTCACTGTGTGTGCACGTGTGTGCGGTGGGAATACTTACAAAGTCAGCAACATCCATGATGCTGTCTTCGGCGATGTTGGTGCAATCGATGGCGAAACGAAGTTGGATCTTCTTCTTTTTCAAGCCCTTGCCACGCAATTGTTTCTTGCTAACACGTCCCTTACCACTGGCAGCGGCAGCCTTGGCGTTAACACCACGTTTCTTGGGTTGTGGCTTAGCAGCGACAGCCTTGACGGTTTTAGCATCTTTTTGCTCTTTAGCTGGTTCAGCAGCGGCTGGAGCTGGTGCGGCAGCTGGAGCAGCTTTGGCTGGTGCAGCCTTAGCTGGGGCAGCCTTCTTTGGCTCCTCCTTCTTGGCGGCTGGTGCTTTCTTTGGGTCTTCTTTCTTGGCAGCCGGAGCCTTCTTTGCCTCTTCCTTCTTGGCTGGGGCAGCCTTGGCAGCCTTAGCAGCTGGGGCTGCTTTAGCTGGTGCAGCTAAAAAAACGAAATAAAATCAAATATTAAACACGAAACGAAATAGTGGTGAAATGGATTGCGATGTGATAACGGAAAATTTACCTTTAGTCTTGGTAGCTTCCTTGGCTACATTAGCAGCAGCGGCTGGATTGGGCTTGGTTTCAGCTGGTTTAGCGGGTTTTTCAACCTTGCCTTTAGCTGTTGCTGGTTTTTCAGCTTTTGGCTTGTCGGCAGCCTTTGGCTTTTCTGTCTTTCCAGATTTCTGCGGGAGAAAATAATCCAATCAGTTAGTAAATGTCGGTCAATTATTGACATGCTTTGCGTAGACAGTAACGTGTATTGAGGTTATGTGATATTTTGGTGTTTTCCTGTCACATCGTTTCGAAAGCATTGCACTCGTGTACCATGCACAATCTCGAAAAAATGATTTTTCGTCTTGAATTATTCACTTGTTAATTGATTGAACCATGAGTGCGGTGACTCAATCCAGTATTTGGCATTCATAAAAGAATTTCATGTTTGAATGAAATCATTTTACACTTTCATTGAAATGCCCTGTCAAACGGAACGGGATTCGGGAACAATATCACAACTAATTTTATCGCAAATTATTTCGATCATCCGACATGGAAATCACCAAAATTCACAACAGCCACCATATTTAGGCCCTTAAAAATAAATTCAAACCCAAATTTCCCACAAAATTTGCGAAAAACTTGGAAAAAATCGAAAAATGAAACACAACTCACTGTCGGTGCCATGTTATCGGTACCACTTTCAGTGTAAAAAGAGAGAATCGTTCAATGACATATACCGATCCAAATGTTAAAGTGACAGATTGGAATGCATATGGCGGCGAAACGTACGTTCATGTGCTCGTCGATTGGAATCGGATATTCCAGATTGAGGCCGTTCAATGGTCAACATTCACATATTTTCATTTGGAATGGAATTTTATTTCGATTTAAGGCATTTTTTTACCTAAAACTATTTTAGAAAAACATAATTATTTTCATCAGAGTCAATGAAAGATTTTTTGATACAAATTTCATTTTTTTAAATTTAAAATCAATTTCCTCTTCCAAATAGAGACTCATTGAACGACCCATTCGACGTTATGCCAACCTAAACCAACGAAAAAACCGTGTGTCTGTCTCTATCATTGATGCTCAACACACGCACACATACACGAATCAGCTCATCGTATGTGTTCGTTTCGCAGTTTTCGTCACTTTCAATTTGAACGCAGTTACTGTATTCAGTGAGTGAGCTGTTTCAACAATAGCATATTCCACAGTAAGAAAAACAGTGCACACAACAGCTGAGTGACGAATAAACTATAATACGTAGCGAACGAGAGAGAGAAAAATAACAAAACAACTTAAAGGCAAGCAAAAAAGAAGAAGCAGCACCAGTAGAAGAGATTGTTAGCTGTACATAACAACATAATACCATTTGAAGAGCGAAGAGCGAAATATTAAAACTTTGAAAAAGAATTTTATACAGCAAAAAAAAACCACACGCACACCAGAGTGTAACCAGAGTAACTAGAAAATTGAATCGTAAAGAGAGCTAAAAAAAAACTAGTAACAGCGTCAAATTGTTAATTTCGTAACAATTTGCAACGATTGCAAAGCAAAAAGTATTTTTTTTCTGCGCATAATAACAACACAGAGACAGAAAGAGAGAAAGCCTAAAATAAAACAAAGAGAAAAATCAAAGCGATTGAGTGTGCATCGCGTGGAGGCGACCATCAAAACAAAGCAAACATATATACCGAGTATTTTTTTCATCGTCGTCGACTTTTGAAAAAAGGAAGAAGTGAAAATGAAGTTCCAATACAAAGAAGAGTGCCCATTCGAAAAGCGACGAGCTGAAGGTGATAAAATCAGACGAAAATATCCAGATCGTGTTCCTGTAAGTAGATATACGTTTTTTTCTGTTGTGTGCATTTTTTTTTCTCCTTCAAAAAAATGGATATTCAGAGAGTTCATTATCAGAAGTGTGGTTTAAAAAAAAAATGGTTTTCGAATACAGTGGGTGCGTTCGCCATTATTTTTTTTTCTTATTTTGTTTTGATACTTTGCCAACGCGTTGCGTCTATGTTGTTGGTACAACAACAGTTTGTCTATTTTATAGCAACATATCATTTTTTCTTTGTTCATTAATCTTTCGATCCGTTTCCAATATGTCGGACATTTCGAAGAGAAAAAAAACTTGAAAATTTTGCAAACTCATTACGTTGCGACAAAAGGCAATATAGAATTTGTTCGACCTCAAGGCGACCATTGTTCTTGCGTATCGACATTTTGTCCCTTTACGATAACGGAAGGCAAAGAGCATTTTCATTCTTCTGAAAATTGAATCAACAATGAGATAATCATTCGAAAGGCGATTCTACACGTTTTACTCTTTCACAACAAAATATGCCATTCCAAAAATCATTTTTGTACTTAATCATGCGTTCTTCTTTTTCTGTGCCTTTGGCTTTGGTTCGTTCGAAATTTTCTACGTTGTTTTAAATAGCAAAAGCAGAAAAAAATACACTCATACAATGGCAGTGAGTGTTAAATGCGAAAACACATTAGCATTAGAGTCGTACGTGTGCACGGTTGGAATAACAAAAATCCATACATAAATGAACTTTGTGCGCACAATAATATCCACACTCGATGTCTCGGTGTGTGCGTGTCGCTGTGTGTATTTCTCATGACACAGTGTTGTTTACCAACGACTGAAAAACATATGCTTTGAAAACGGACGTGTATATACATTAGGGTGGCCCAAATGCCAAATGTTTTAAAATTTGCAGCTCCCTACCGCTGATCCGAAAATTTGGGCCGAAAAAATAAATTTAAGCCATTTTCCGACATACTTTTACTAATCAAATCCACTCCCCCGAGAGCTATGTAGTTTGTAGGGGAATAAAATCAATACATTGAAGTATATTCAAAAATTTTGGTACTATATCGCAATTATACTGGACGCCAGCAGTAAGATCCAGTCATCTGTTGTCCAGTATAATTGCGATATAGTACCAAAATTTTTGAATATACTTCAATGTATTGATTTTATTCCCCTACAAACTACATAGCTCTCGGGGGAGTGGATTTGATTAGTAAAAGTATGTCGGAAAATGGCTTAAATTTATTTTTTCGGCCCAAATTTTCGGATCAGCGGGTGGGAGCTGCAAATTTTAAAACATTTGGCATTTGGGCTACCCTAATATACATATACACATAGTCACAACGGTGAGAGCAAGTTTCGGTACTGAAGTCATCAGTTCGACTGTTTCTATTTGTATTGTACACATTATAGTCGGAATTTGGTTGGTGTATTGGTTTTTCTGGCCCGTACAACAACAAAACCATTATCATCAGCGCTCTGTTTTGATGATTAATCAAGCAAACACAAGTGAAACAGAGACACGTTTAAAGTGCACAAATGAATACACGAGAAACGCAAAAACAACAACAAACGCAATGGACGACGATATCAATCGGTTGCAAACAACATTACGATTATTAACATCGATTATCATCATATTTATGATCAATTCCGATGTAGCAGTCAGAGACTAAGCAATCGAGTGAGAGCATAGCCGCCACAAAAGCTGATCACATGTCTTTACTTCAAGCACACATAAAATATAATCAAGGTCAGCGCAACCGAGAATTTGAATGCACACACGCCGCATGAATATCATTTGGTTATCCGTTTTATGACTGTTTGCAGCGCACAAACGGCACGATTAACTTTAGTTTTGTTTGTTTCTTTTTTTCGTTGTTAAACTTGCAATTCACTATGAGAGTCTTTGTGTGCTCTATTCGCAAGCGATCATGCAAACGCATTTCAAATCGAAAACTAAATGCATCATTTGACTTTGATAGAAACAATCCAAGCCCAATTTTGTTTGCTATTCTTTTTTCTTTTTTTTTGGTTGATGCATTAAAAATGCATTTGTTACCCAATTAAACGAATTGATCATCCATTACAATCATATGGCTGATTCAAGCCATTTGTTGCGCAATTCATAGATTTATTTTTGTACTGTGCGCATCGCGCGCACAACGAAACTCATGCCAAAATATACGAGAAAAGAGAATGTGAACAAAAGTGAAATCAAAACACAGCATCTTGAATACAATATTTTGCTAATGTTTTTATTTGTCGTTTGCGAAATAGTCACCATTCTTGTTTACATCGTAGCAGCAGCAACAGCAGCGATCGTATGATGTGTTTGCTTCATTTATAAAACTGACTAGAGTTAGAGCGGGCAAGAGAGAGAGAGAGAGAGAGAGAGAGAGAGCGAAAAAAAATGGGCGAGATCGCGTAAACGGACTGAAATAGAAGCAAAATACTTATTTCGTCACATGACGAAATATTTCCGAGTGGAAAACAGAACGAAACAAATATTTATGAGACAAATCGATCGATTTCAGATTACGTTGCGATTATGACAGATGTTTCTCAATGCCAGTAAATCAGAGCAAATGCGCTTCAATGAAATTGTTGTCACTTTCCACGCCTTCTTCCTTCAAAACGGCTCAAGTTCAAGCAAATTCCTTGCTGCCAAATGGTCACGCAACTTTTTTTTGACTTGTTTATTGTATCTCTCGTGGACGGCCAGTTCAGAGCCGAACGATAAAATACGTAAACAAAAGTCACAAGACAAATCCCTAGATAAATCCTACACATAATGTTTTAGCAGAGCATTTTGAGCAGGGCAATTTTCGTTCGAAACAAATTGTTTCAAATGTGTGTCGTAAAACTTGTCAAAGATCACTTAACGATAGGATACATGCATTGCAAACGATGTTTCATCGTTACGTTTTGTGATAATTCTTTCTGGTTCAATTTTTTGTCGTCCGTTTCTTCTTCAATTCTTTTTTTCTTGGTTCGCGTGTAATCATTTAATCAACAGACACACATTCCTGTCAAAGCTCAAGTTGCGCGATTCGATAAGAGTACACACGATTCTCGATTGACATTTTGCACAGCAAAAAAGACGACGTAGCCGTTGCTAGTTCCGTCACCATTTTCGAGTGTGTATGGATGTGCGGGACTGGAATGAAAATCCAATTAATACAAATCCATATCAGCTGTTGTGAGCTGTGGATTCACCGAGAGTGCGTGTTCACCACGCTGTTCTTGATAAAATAAATCAGATTTTTTTTATTCACTTCGGCATTAAGGTCATTTGTCCCCCCAGCATAGTTTGTGAACCCGTCCGAAAAAAACACATCGAAACAAACAAGTCGCATGCCTGTTGATATATTTGAATAATACTCGTTTTCGTTCGGAACACAACATTTAGGCGCAAATGAAAAAAACATCACGCACACATTATCACATCTTAAAAACAAAGACATTTGAAAATATTCGTTGTTCAACGCGCAAGTGTTCATTGTCTCATTTGTTATATTTATGCATCGAATTACCGATTGTAGGTGAACACGTTGTTAGCCACCTGTGTAAGCTGTCATGAGAAAACACAAACACACAGTGCTGACAAAATAAGTGGAGGTTCACGAAGCGGATATCGCATTTTGCTAACGTTTCCATTTGAAATGCTCATTCGATTTTTGTTGTTTCATTGCTTTTACTTCGTTTATCGTCGTCTTTTGTTTTAACTTGCTGCATTATTGGGCACGTTGATTAGATACTTCTTTTTTCGTTGATTCCAGATCACACAACATGCCATGACATCACAGATAATGAATTTCTTGTTATTTGCATGCAAAGACAACCCACTATCTTTGTTTACACAAAGTTCCAATTTTTTTCCCCTTTGTTTTTCTCTTCATTTCTTCTCGATCGAACTTGTCAATTTTATGAAAATGATAGTCATGCTGGGAGTTTCGAAACTCTACATAAAAACAAGCTATTTTTAGTTGAAACCTATTTTAAGACATGTTTTATCAGTTTTGATTGAAAAAATAGGAAAATGTTTAATATGCATTTTGTTGCTTGGTTACAGGTGATCGTTGAGAAGGCGCCAAAGGCACGAATCGGTGATTTGGATAAGAAAAAGTATTTGGTACCATCGGATCTAACTGTAGGACAATTCTATTTCTTAATTCGTAAGCGAATTTACTTACGTCCAGAGGATGCTCTATTTTTTTTCGTGAACAATGTGATTCCACCAACATCAGCCACCATGGGCTCGCTTTATCAGGTGAGAAACGACGATTTTCTCTGTTTTTGAACGGAATTTGCTTTGAACTTTAAGTTTTATGTGAATTCCATGCATGCAAAGTCATACACATTCCATGGAATTTGCATTTGTTGCCCATTTTGGGTTTATTTTGATCCGAATCTAATAGAATTTAATCTAATTCAATTCAGGAGCACCACGAAGAAGACTACTTCTTGTACATTGCTTATTCGGACGAGAATGTCTACGGCAAATCGAAGAAATAGGTCAGTGCTCCGCGGCAAAAGACGATTGTTGAAACCGTTTCGTGTGAAAGATACAAACAAAAATAAGAAAGAAAAAAACAAAAGAAAACAGCAAAAAAAACATGGAGGGAGTTTGTGATTTATACAACGGCAGTAGCAAACCGCATATTCACCAACTAACAACCGCTTTTTAAGGGAACAGCAAGCAGTAACAACAACATCAGTTAAATCACAAAATCTGAAAGAAAAATCAGCAAAAAAAATCATTGGTTTATCTATCTTGTATTCTTGTATTTATATTTATATATTTAGCGGCTAATAATATTCTCATGAAGAGTTTTTGGATTAGAATCCCAAATTACCGAAGAATTTTCTTTTATTTTTATGTGTTCTGTTATCAAAAACAACAACCACAAAAAGCCACCACATTGAGCAGATGAATATCCTCGTTCAGCATTTGCTAAACACATTTAAACACATGTTGTTGTCCAGATTTTGATCATCAACCGAAACAAACAATCAGTTGATATTTAAAATCAGGTTCAGATCGGTCGGCTTCCAGGAATTCATTTTAGCCGCAATAAAATAGGACAAAAAAAAACATTACATTGAATATTTGATGGAGAAAAAAAACGAAAAGCCAGAAAACTACCAAATTTGACATAACAAAAAGCATCGACTTTGCTTCATTTTTCCCACGAAGAAAAACGAAAAGCGATGTTTTCAGAAGAAAAAAGATTTGGTTAAAAAAAAAATTTAGTTCATATGAAATAGCTACTTCTTTCTCTCTCCCCTTCAAGACAGAAGTTGCACATGTATGTCATATTCAGTATACCGTAGAACAATTCACCCAATTATTATTTTCATGATTTTTTTTTACTTTAAAAGGACTTGCAATAGTAAACAGATTCATTATTTACAATAAATGATTTATTTCGCTATGAAAAAAAAACGTTGGATCAATTTTGTCCACACGAGAAAAAAACAAGAAACAATTTATAACGTTTATTTCTGTGACTTCGTTCGTACTGTCTCATTTGTGACTCGTATTATTCTATTTTTTCTTCTGTTTTTTTTTTCTTCAAAATTAATTGAACTTCACCCATAAATCGAATCGTTTAAATCGTTTCGGTGCGAATAAATGTTGATTTAAAAGTGTTTGAATGTAATATGTGAACAGAAAAATAGCTTGATGAATACAGAAATTTGAGTGTTATACAATAGAAGACAGGACACAATTTGGAATAAATTTAATTTACGATTTTTATTCTTCAAAATCTATGCGAATGAAAACTTTACACAAGTATAATTTTTTTTAGACGTAATCGATATTATAAAGGACAAGGAAAATTAAAAGAAAAACTCAATAAAAATCCATAAAAAGTCTTTAAAAAATTGGCGTTTTCCACAGGTGATTTTCGAATTCTATTGACGAAGTTAGCGATTAACATTCAGATCGTTTTTATTCCAGTTTTTGACGGATTCTTGCTTGATCTACACATTTTGCTCAAGCGATTGAATATTGTTGTAGGTTTTATCATCTTACCCACACGCCTCAGATAATTTCGTACTGATGTTGGATTTCTGCAAGTAAGCAAACGAACATTTTAGTCATCAATATGGTTTAGTTTTGAAAGAAAAATGATACCTTTTTGAATTGTCAGTTTGCATATTGCTTTTATTTAAGAAATCTTTAGCCATTACTGCTCCAGCTCCAGCTCCAGCTCCAGGAAATTGTCTATTCATTTCAGCACTAGCTCTATTTTTGAATAAATCAATCGAAATTTAGATTAATTATTTATTAGAGCCACTTAAGCGTTGGATATATTTTAACATTTGAGCAAGATTGAAGCGACTTCATTGATTTTCTTACCGTTCTGAAATCACTTTGCTTAAATCCTTTCCAGTGAAATCTCTTACCAGATTATTTCCATCTTCAAACATCTTGAATGCACTATTTGATTGCGCCATTTCAGATGCACTAAATGAATAAATAAAAAACGATTATTTTTGCGTCGATGTGTTGGGAAAAATTAGGATAAATTGGAATTTCGATGGAAATTCTGGTTTTCTTTATATTGACCAAAGAGTTCAGTTATGTGAAAAAATCCAAAATTCAATTCAAAACATTTTTGCATTAAAAAGTTAAATAACTCGAAAGTGGTCTTTTTCGATACCTTTCAGTAAGTGCTGATTTAAAATCCTTTCCGCCGCGTATATCATTAGCAAGCTTCGTGCCAGTTCTGAGCATACCTAGTGTGGGATTCGAGTCGGCCATGTCATTAGCGCTGGACAGAAAATGATATTTAAATTTAACTTTAATAAATTCAAACAATCTGTGTGTAAATTTGGATGTATTTTACCTTTCAGCAATAGAGTCTCCTCCGGTGCGCAATGCTTGCCTATAATCTCCAGTCTCTTGGTATTTATTAAATGCTTTCATTGTGCTGTCAAAGGAATAATCAAGATCAGAACAACCATAATTGATAGAATATTTACGATGCACTTACGCCATTGCACCACCAATGCCACATTGGGCACCGGGAACTTGAGCAACGATAGGACTGAAAGAGAAATTTCAATTACAAAACTATCGAGAGAACATTTTTTATTATTGATCAATGATTGATTATTTTTTCTTGGATGATCTCACTTCTTCATTGCACTTTTTGCAGCAATATCAGCCAGGTCTCCTATTTCAGCCGTGGAATAATGTAAAACTCCACATAATAGAAACACTACTGCCAGATAAGATGTCATTTTTTTCGAAATTATTATGATCACTCGGTACTTCTGGTGACTGATTTGAGCCTGGGAGAATATTCTTTTATAAGAAAATGTATCTACTAAGAAGACCGTTATTGTGTGTCAAAACTTGAAACAGTAATTGCAATCGAGATTGAAATTAAATTTACCGTTTAATTATTACTGAATTTGAATAGATCATTTGCTTCATAAAAAGTGTGTGAAAATAAATTAAACGACAGAAAATTGGATGTGGTTTCTTGCTAGGGGAAAATCACGAAAATCAAATGTGTATATTTGAACCATTGCGACAAAACAATTCCCTCAGAATATTTTAGTTTTAAAGGGTAATATAAAGTTTTTTTCATATGGAGTTGTTTTTGTAAACTCTATATAAAAAAAATTTCATGTTGCACTTTGAAACTAAAACATTCTGAGGGAATTTGTTTGTCGCAACGGTTCATTTATGGGAGGTATTTCCAAAATATTGACAAATGAAATTTGTAATATTTGTGGCAGTATTCAAGATGACACTAGTGTCGGAGAAAATAGAACAATTATTCTGCAAATGAAAAAAATATGACGAAAATGTCACGCGAATACCAAATATTTACCCACAAACTGCGCATACATTTTCTGAATATTCATGTTTCACACAAAATGAGTAAATATGGTGTGATGAGCGTATATAAATGGCAAATAAATATTTGTATTTCGTGATCTGCCCCTAATTTTCTTGGTACATCGCATATTAGGTACACACTTTTATAAATGTTGTGCTTATTACTTTTTTATCATCTCTGTCGCATGACAACAGTGTTTACGAATTCCATCAATTTTTTATTGGTTTTTTCTCTTTCAAAAATTACCTGAAACACATGGTTGAATTTGATATCGTTTCACAAACGAATATGATGATATAATATCATATCATACGTCAAACGGTAATAATAAAAAAACTCTTCAAGAATACAACAAAAATCAGCCACGCAATTTATAATTCATATCACGTTTTAGACACTCACTATGTCAAGTTATTCTTAATTATCTTTCGCCTGTTCATTACATCTTTCAATATATATGAAAATTACAAAATGGCCGATTTTTGTGTAACTTAATGACTTAGGTCCTTTATTAAATTTAAGGTTTGAATTTTATTTGTGGATATAATCTTGTGTCGACTTCCTCTGTATTGCACATCTTACTCGCTTACATTTTTGAGAGATTTCTTCCAGTTGTCACCATTTTTAATGCTTCATTTCATCGCTACTCTATGAAAATTGGAAGTAATTTTTTCCGCTATGTTTCATCTATGTTTATTACTTATAAGTTACTTAAAGGTAGAACGTTTATGGATATGTCGACGTATTTTCAGCGTAAAATGACTTGGAAACACTATGTAATTAATTTTTACGCTGGAAATCCGCTCTCCTGTCCATACATGTTCTACTTATAAGTAGTTTGCTTCGACTTATACGCTGTCACGAATTTTGCATCATCGGTTCGCAGAATGGCGGACACCACTTTTGGATCGCTTTGCAAACTCAAATGACTGCCTGGCCGCCTAGATAATTTTCCATCCAGGTAACCTCATTACAATACATACAAATGTTCTCTACGAGAACACCTTGATACTACCCACATTAACCCTCGTACACGCACATATTTTAAAACCTTACTCTATGCACATGGTGCCTGGCCAGACCCCTATACATTTACATGCATTTGTATGGGGATAAGGTATATATGCCATTTCATTTTTAGCAAAACTGATAAAAGATAAGTGATAACTATCTTCAGCAAAGTTGTAGATCAGGTCAAGAGCTACAGTTTTTTTTGAAGACGTCATCTCTTTATCTCTTATCAGTCCCGCGAAAAATGATAAAAGAAAACTCGAAATTTCCGCGGTTTATCGCGTTCCTGATAAAGGATAACGAATTAGTGTCTGGGGCAAAAATATAGTACTCAATCTGTTCTTCAAGTTTGCTCATGACAGTTATCACTTATCTCTTATCGTTACGCGTAACAACTGTAGATCTTGACCTGATCTACAACTTTGCTGAAGACAGTTATCACTTACTTTTATCAGTTTTGCTGAAAATGAAATGGCATATATACCTTATTCCCATACAAATGCATGAAAATGTATAGGGGTCTGGCCAGGCACCATGTTCGTGGAGTAAGGTGTAGTTTTTGGATATCCTTATATCATCCCTTTCAAGGACTTCTTTGTGATGTTCATTTTGCTGGATCGATAGCCAATGAAATTTTAGGCAGGTAACTTAAAACTCAAGTCGCTAGCTAGAAGTATGTTAAATTAACGCTCAAAATCGAAAAATGCCTGGGCAGACCCATGTGCGTGTACGAGGGTTAATTATGAAATTGCGATTTTCATGTTGCCGTTAAACCCGATCCATGATCTCAAGCGGACGAATTCATCAAGGACAACGCATATTGCCCAGGTGCCATTCTTTGGGTTGCTGCTGATTGCAACAAACACGAGCGGGGCTGTCCCAGGTACCAACCACCTTCGTGGTATTCAACTCATCTCACACGAATCACACAGCAAAATCAATACTTAAAGACTGACGAATTGTTTTCCATACATTCTTTTATGTGTATTGAAATGATGATACTTATCTGTGATGTTTACACTTATTTATTGTAAATTTTGATTTTGTGCTTTGTTGTAGCCATCCACGAGTTGGCGACTTAATATTCTTATCTTTGAAGTCAATTTTGAATTATTTATCAATTAGCATCAAATGCTCTAGTTACGTTTCAAATCACAGTCCATGTCAACTCAATGCACTCTGCAATCAACATGGATCTGCCTTCACAGACGTAAAACTTCTCGTCAATTTATCTACCGGTATAAATTGAGCGACGACTCTTGCTGTCCTAGGCGAGCACTGAAAGTTATCGAAAGTTATCACTACTAATTGTTTATTAATCTAAATATGTAACAGTCTTGCACTCTTTTCCGGCCAAACCTTAATCAAAACCCACATTATATTCAGCCAGAGCTTGGCGGTGTTCAATAGAATAAAAAAAAAATAAAATAAAAAAATTCGCGCTGATGGTAACAAGAAGTTATTCCAGATCGACGATGATAGTTCAATGAACATGATTTCAGCAATGTGTTTGTGTGGAATAGCGTAAGCAGTGTATTTATTTTGAAATCGCATAACAGATAATTGATATAATTATTTTCAACTCTTTCTCGGCCAAATAATTCGGTTCAATTGTAATTTATATAGTATTTCTTGTGCTTCTATGAAATTCATACGACATTGAAACAAATCTTTTCATTCTTTTTAAGAAATCAAACACTGTTTTTGAATTCACCACAAAGCTATTGTTATTAACTTACAGTTGTTGGTGGCGACAACTGTATTTCAACTACAACATCATTTTAGGCAAAAATTACATAGAAGATCTTATCGCTTCTTTATATTTATTTGAAATTAAAGCGATTCTATCAATTGACTTGCTGTTCCGAAACTGTCGTTTTGATACCATTCTGGCTCAAGTCTTTTGCTAGATTGGTCCCGGCTTTAACCGTCTGGAATGTTTGATTGGATTCGACTAGTTCATTGGCACTAAATGGATGAAACAATTGAAAAACGATATATTCCTTGCTCGTTTATTTCACTAAGAATTCTTATGATTTCATTAGGGACATAAATGCGGTCGGTTGCACTTTCAAACGATGCGACATTTTCTCGCGGCCTAAGACCGCCATCACTTCCATCGTGCGTGTGTATGATAATTTCATTGATATAAAAGTGATTTGATTTCATACCCATCTTTAAGTGCTGCTGATAAACCTTTTTTACCCGAGCTCACATTCATAGCAACTTTCGACCCAGATCTGAGCAAACCAAGTGTAGGATTACTGTCGGCCATGTCATTAGCGCTGAATAAGAAATGATGCTTCAGTTGAATTTTTGCAAGTATACAAAAAAAAACTTGGATGCATTCTACCTTTCTAGGATAGATTCACCGCCAGCGCTCATTGCCTTCTTATAATCCCCAGTCTCTTTGAATTTTTTCGCTGCTAACAATGCACTGTATGTTAAGGGAATAAGTCATTGGAACATCCAGGACTGATGAAAACATCGTGATTCACTTACGCTGTTGCACCACCTATACCGATTTGGGCACCAGGAACTTGAGCAACGATAGGACTGAAAAACAAATTTTTATTCCAAAATCGGGAGCCGTTTTTCATTCTTTTTTTAACGTTCAAGTTTCATTTGAATAAATTCACCTTCTCATCGCCATTTTAGCTCCCTTAGTAATCCAATTCTTGGGATTAGCTGTAGTCAAATGTAAAACTCCCACCAAAATAAACACAACAGCCAAATAATGTCTCATTTTTTACTTTTCCGTACACACCGTGTCAAGGGACAAATTCCTAAAAAATCGTATTTTTTCTGTAAAAAATGAAACCTTAGAAAGTTTGAATTCAATAGGAATCGATTTACCCGAACAAAATTGTCGAAGATTTGACTAAATTTACCGATTTTTCAAGAATATTTAAAATAAATCCAAAAATACGGGCAACGGTACGGAAAAGTTTGGGATTGCGAATGTAATTCTTTTTATTTTTCAAAGTGGTTATGATCTTCTTCTCGGTGCTTCTAATAACTGATTTCAGCTGGAGAGTTTCTTCTTTTATATCTGCAACATATTTACGGAAACGTTCGTCATCAAGGCATCTCGCATCAGAATGCCAGACAATTAAACATAAAATGGAATTTCTAGTTATTAGTAATGAATTCAATAATAAATGAAATCAATGGAATTTGGAGATGTTTTCAGACCATAAAACATTTTTAATAAAATTTTGGGATATTACGTCTTTTCATTACTTCTGATGCATGCCTCGCCGTTGTTAACGATTTACTTTAATTTTTAATTGCATTTTTTCGTTCTACAGTACTTCTTTCCCGCTCAACCATGTGTTCCGGTTGAATTTAATATCGTTAATTATGTAGACAAGACGTTTACGTCAAACGATCGTAACAAAAGCCATTTTCTTCAGGACTATTCATACACAGACGTGTGCAAGGTCAAAAATTCTAGGGGGGGGGGTTAAAATGATTTTGCCAGGGGGGGTCTGCAAATTTATAAATGGGTGTCACACAAAAATGAAGACCTAAAAAAAAAAAAGGTCCTCACTTTTGAAAATCGATTCTATCTAGTGTAAAATTTCCAAATCGCTTGGGGGGGTCCACATTTTGGAATCCTAGGGGGGGTAAAACCGGAATACCCCCCCTTGCACACGTGTGTTCATACATGCCATTTAGAGTATACATCATATTTCAGACACTTGAAATCATAACACAATGTTTCAGCTTTGAACTTTTTTCCATTTCTATTTTTTTCGACATGACTAATATAAATTACAGTGTGGCACAGTGACTGTGCACTGCAGGACAATTTCATCAAAGAATTCTTATTGAAAATGAATATTTTAATGCAAATTTTACAAAGTGATGCGGTAGATACGCAGATACACAGATACATTTTATTCGACGGTAATTTTTATGATGTTTTTATGTTGAGTTTGTATAACATCATCGGACCTGAAAAAGATGTGATAAGTAGCAATTATACCCTTTATAAGAAAATTGATTACATTACCGTTCCCCTATGGTCAGCAGAGTGTCAGTTCTCTGGCTTCCTTTATTAATACTGTCGTAAGTGCTTTTAGTCGTTTTGGTTTGCTTGCTTTGTGGATGGTGTTTCGTCATCGAAGCTTTCGCGTGTGTGTTACTATGAGTCGCTACACCGTGGTGTGTTCTAGAGCGGTTTAATGTATAGTGACTTTTTAAGCCCATTCCATTCGTAACTTTACTTTTTCGGTTTTTTGCAGTTTTACGGTTGGTTTTTACGGTTGATTTGTGATGGTGAGCCTTTGTGGTTTGTCTAGTTTTTAGAGCGTTTCTATTGTGATTTGTTGGAACTCTTTTGCTAGTTCCAGCGTGGGAAGTATTCCTTATTTTTCCAGATTTGTTCGTGATTTTCCCGTGAGTCATACTAGAACTACCTCCGTTATGATTGCCTCCATAATTAATGTTGAACGCATCTTCGGAACTAAAATACGGTTTGATTCCCTTTTTTCGTAAATGTGTTTCATATCAAAACTTACTCTCGAGAAATGTTAATTTGAAGACTTTCACCACTCCCTAATGCCTGTGCTCCATCGACAGCAATTTTAGCTGCACTACCACCAAGACTTCCCAATGCTCCAATACCACTTATCATATATTTTCAATTTATACAATTAATTCTATCGTTTCAATTATATCTGGAAAAATGAATAGGCAATTTTTTCTACCTCATACTAAGGGATGACATTGAGTTTGACACATGGTCGTCTGCAAATGAGTCGTCTTCTAATGAGTCAAAAGTTGAATTTGACCTGAACTCAAAATTATATTTTTATGCAGTTTTTTTTACACAAAAAAATGTTTTCAACCTGTTTCCAGTGAAGCCGGCTGACTCAGTCGATGAAGCGGCTGAAGCGACCGAAGTTGCATGCGGCACTGCAGATCCTTCCTTTGAATTTTTTTTTGGGACCAGTGGATCTGTGTAAGTGAGTATGCGGGATGTATCTGAAGTAATCGAATTGGTTGGAGTCATCGTAGCGACATTACTTAATGTAGAAGAAGAGGGGCCAAAAATTTTGAAACTTTGAGGTACTTCTTTGTGTATTCTGAAAAGTATTTTTCATGAGAAAACAAATCCTCAAGTCAAAATGAAGGTGAAAATATTCAAGATGAAGATGCTTTACATTTGAATTGTAGTGATTCCAGTGTTTGCTTGTGAATCAATAGCAAACATGGGTTCCAAGATGCCGAACAAAATGAATATTACACGCCAAGACGACATCGTTGCGCACTTGAAGTCACTTGGTGCTTAAAGAAATATAGACTGGTTCGACTCTTCTTTGTACATTGGTTTAAATAGATCTTCATCATTACGTGCAACAAATTCCAAATAGTTTTTTTCCATGCAAATTCATCACAATAACAGAAATTCATTG
>NW_022595244.1:7310626-7319613 GCF_009176505.1 Sitodiplosis mosellana
TTTTGCTGTTAGACTGTTAGTGATCTGGAACTTTGGATATAGGAATGTCATGTTGTTCGTTACTGCTCTCTGTTGAAATCACATCTCCTTCAACAATATTCTCTGCATCGCTAACTAATTTGGTGATCCTATTGTAGAGAAAAAAAAAGTAAATTACAAGCTTACCGGAAGTAGAATATATTTGAAATAAGTTTCACCCATTCCGAATGTTGTCAATGTCATGAATATTCTTTTCATCCAGGACTTGTGCATACGTTCCAAGGTCTTTAACGCTATTTATCCTTCCGACATGAGTATTTTGCATAATTTTGCCGGTTTCTTTGAATTTCATTGCCGCTTTCGAATCTGGATTATCGATTGCATAGTTCAATAACACGGTTTTACAACTAATTCAAAAAGAGCAAATTGAATGGTCAAGAACCTTTAATTTCATCTTTTAAATCAGTGACTTATCATACCTTTTCGAAACTACATTTTTAATACTCTCACCATTATGAAGATCTTTTACAAGATCAAATGCCACTTTAGCCACATTATCACCAACCAATTTGGTAGAAACATTCTTCAGTGCTTCTTCACCGCTGAAATCAAATGAATCTCTTTCGTAATTCATATTCCATTATTATTTCATCTACGTACCGTTCTTCTATAACTGACTTTAAATCTTTTCCCTCATATAAATCTATGGCAACATTTGATCCAATCCTTGCCAAGCCAAAGCCAGGTATTGATTTTACAATATCTGCGACACTGGGAACAAGTTTATTAAATCGGATTAAAATGAAAACAAAATCAAGTAAAATTTAAATAGAAACCCTTTTATGCCTGAGTCGGCGCCAGCATGGAGTGCACGAGTTAAGTCCCCTGTTACTTTAAGCGTTTCCCCCGTTGAATATACACTAAAATGGAAATTCGTTGAATGAAAAAGCTATGAATTGAAATCAAATTTTGTTCTAACCGGACGCATTTTTTGTGCCCTCAGAAGTAGATCCAAGTAGTGAATTTACTTACACCTTTCCAGCAGTAACAATTGCCTTTACCTCTGGTGGAACGAAAACACTTTTCATCGCCTTGTCTCTGCCAAAATCGATCATCAGTTTCGCAGTGTTAAAATTGACAATCTTTTGTGCATCATCACTTGGCTCTCTATTATGTATCATTGCTAAAAGTGTCCAAACAACTGATAGTCCCGAAATGAAAACAGTCTCTTCTTTTATATAAACATCTGCGCCTCGAAATCATTCAATATGCTAACAACTCAATCAAAACAAACAACATAGCAAAATACGGTATTGAGTGCAAACTTTTGGTATCGATACTTCTTTTTATATCAAAACAACTAATATGCACAGAAATTGAAAATAAATTAGTTTTAAACATTTGCATTCAATATTTATTAGTAAGACGTTCAGTATATTAATTTTGCACGACGGCAAATATTCAATACCAATTACATGATAAGAAATAAAAGCTGTTCGAAGTGTAAGTTTCATTTTTCATTTTTTTTTCTTCAACAAATAGTGATGTCACACCTCAATTTGTATTATTTCCAGTTTTACTCGTGATATTTTGAGTGATACTTTTTACTTTCTGATCATGTTTTTCACACTGTTTCCGACTAGGTTATTTACTGCACCTAAATCACTGAAGAAAATTGAAGGAAAGATTATTATAATTTGCAATCAACCGATAAGATATTTGTTGAAGTGAACTTAGCATACCCATTCATAAGGCCTTTCGCTTTGTCAAAAGAGTCCAGTGCAGATTTCAAGCCAGGGACAGCATTAGCGTACTGTCTTACTGCTGCTTCGCCACTACGAACGAAAGAGTTAGCAAATGAACAGTAAATGGATAAGTTAATTTGAATGAAAGTAAAATGGAATAAGTCTACTTTAAATTTCAAAGCTTTGATACATACTTTTTAGCTATGATATCCTGCATGCTGGCGCCGTTCCGAAGATCATTAGCAATATTAAATGCCATTTTTCCGCCTTCACCACCAAAATGACCCGCCAAATCTGCTCCACTGATTTAAGAAAAAGAATTTATTGCAATCGAATGTTTTTTTCATAAAATTATCATACCCTTGCTGCATTACTGTTTGGATATCAGTACCATTCATAAGATTCTTTGCCATATTAGAGACTACAGGGCCTCCTGGCACAATATGTTCGAGGCTAGATTTCAAACAAAAAATAACTCATCAGTTAAGCAAATTCCAAATTCTATGTTCAACAAATTAAGATTGGTTTTACCCTGCCATGGCGGAGGACCTAACAGCTTCAACAATGGTTGCATTGTTATTATACGCATCATATAAACTGGAGAAAAAGAATTGCACAATTAATAAAAATCTAGCTATGACTATGGTCTCGGCCAATAAATTGCTTACCCTTTCGTTACAGCAACTGCACCTTTAACCTGAGGCGGCGCAAAAATGTTATAAGCTGTGGTTGCACCCCCCTTCAGCATGCCTCCAGCCATATTGATGTAACCTGAAAATTGCACAGTTCAATGAAAAAGATCAAACCGATTTCTTATCAAGTGAAAAAAAATTTAACATTACCATTACTCTTAGCAGCAGTTTCAGCAGGTGTCTGATTATTGTTGTCTTTCAAATTAACATTGGCTCCGCCCCTGATCAATTTTTCAGCGACATCCTTGTGACCTGAAACATAATACAGATCAATGGAAAAGATCAAATCAATTTCCTATTTAGTGGAATTAAATATTCATTCACCATGCTCTAACGCAAGATGAAGTGGTGTCTGTCCATTTGCGTCTTTAAAATTGACGTTGGCTTTTTTCTTGATCAGCTTTTCAACGACATCAAGTTGACCTGAAAAGTAATACAGATCAATGAAAAAGATCAAACCAATTCCTAATTTAACGAGAAATTTTTTTTCTTCAACATTACCACTCTTAGAAGCATAATGAAGAGCTGTCCTATTAATAGCGTCTTGGAGATCAACAGTGGTTCCTGCCTTGATCAGGTTATCAGCAATTTCCTTAAAACCTAAACGATAACATAGATCAACGAAATGGATCAGAACAATTTCTCATTTAGTCAAAATAAGTATGCAAAACTTAATTGGCCAACCATTCACTGCAGCCAGATGAAGAGCTGTTTGTTTTGTGTTGTCCACAGAATTAACTTTGGCTTTTTTCAAGATCAACTTGTCAATGACACTCTTTTGTCCTAGAAATAACACAGATCAATGAAAAAGTTGTTATTTGATCAAAATAAATAGTGACAACCGTTACCATAAAAAGCAGCATAGTGAAGCGGTGTCTGATTATTCAGATCTGCAGCATCAATATCAGCTTTAGTGCTGATGAGCCTTTCAGCGGTACCCGTGTGACCTGAAATATGGCACAGATCAATGAAAAACATCGAACCAATCTCCTATTTAGGGGAATTGAATATTAGAAAAGACGACAACCATTCTTAAGAGCTGCATGAAGAGGTGTCTGTCCAGATTGATCTTTATGATTGAGACTGGTTGCTTTTGTGATCAACTTTTCAAGTACATCCTTTTGACCTGAAAAATAACACAGATCAATGAAGAAGATCGAACCAATTTCTTATTTAGTCAAAATAAATAATCAACATTACCCTTTGCAGCAGCATAATGAAGCGGTGTCTGATTATTCAGATCTGCAGCATCAACATCAGCTCCAGCGCTGATAAGCCTTTCAACGACACCCTTGTATCCTGAAAACAACACAGATCAATTTAATAGACCAAACCACAGTGTGATATCAAGATCATTCTCAAAATAAAACAGTCACGTAGAAGCTAGCACCATCTATTGACGTCGGCTACTCAACTCATCCGAAACATTTGAAACATTTTTAATATGTTGCCAGAACACGTCTTTCTTTTTGTTCTTTAGCTAGCATATTGTCGTTCAAACCTTTGCTGAAATTGAATATTCAACATTACCATTCCTGAAAAAAAAACACAGATCAATGAAGAAGATCGAACCAATTTATTATTATTTAGTCAAAAAAAATCATTACCAAGCAGCATAATGAAGAGGTGTCATCCCAAGTTTGTCTTTACAATTGACAGTGGCCTTCCCCTTGAGCAGCCTTTCAACGACATCCTTTTGACCTAAAATAATAACAAAGATCAATGAAAAGGATCCAACACTCAGCGACGCACGTCACCAGTTGATCGGCTGGTACACAGCACATTTCACCATTTGCTACTTCGGTTCATACATTCGTTCATGGGAATCAAAGCAAACTGGAGCTCGTGTGTACGGTTTACCAGTTACAACGTGTGTGCGAAACGGTCCAATTCTTGCGAAGTGAATTGTCGTCTTAGTTCGCGCCTTATGTACACACGTTCTAACTGGTAAGCCGTACTCACACTATACTCGCATCAACGAATATATGACCGAAGTCGCAACTGGTGAAATGTGCTGTGTACCAGCCAAAATTCTGGTAACGCGCATCGCTGAGCAAATTTCTTATTTACGGTCAATTTATGTTCCCAGGGTTAGTACCATTCCTGAAAAAAAAAACGCAGATCAATGAAGAAGATCGGACCAATTTATTATTTAGTTTGAAAAAAATTTACCAAGAAGCATAGTGCAGCGCTGTCTGATTAAGGTAGTCTTCAGCATTAACATTAGTTCGATTTTCGATGAGCTCTTTAACGACACTACTGTGACCTGAAAAAATGATACAGATCAAGGAAAATCAATTTCTTATTTAGTGAACATAAATGTCCAACATTACCATTCTTGGCAGCATAATGGAGAGGCGTCCGCTTAAAAGCGTCCATAGTATCAACTTTGGCTCCTTTGTTGAGTAGCTTTTCAGCGACACTCTTGTAACCTAAACAATAATGCAGATCAATGGAAAAGATCAAACTAATTTCATAGCGATTTTGTATTGTGGCACTACATTTCAAATTTAAGTCATTTGACACATAGCAGTCAATGCCATCTCAATTCCAACTCATTGAATCATTGAATTTTTGGGCAACTTTTTTTAAACGTGTATAGCTTTACTAGAATATAATCAACTTGACGACGACGCTAACAGCTTCTCTGTGGGCCGTTACTACGCGTTAGCCAAAACATATTGATGTTTTGCAATGGTTACTCGATGCATTTGCCAAAATACTATGATTTTTGTACCTTCTTCTACGATGTGTGTGCAGAGAAGCTGCTAGTGTCGCCGTAAAGTTGATTATATTGAACTCAAGTCACACAAGATGAAAAAAGTTGCTCGAAATATTCGATGATTCAAAAAGTTGGTTTAGAGATGTCATTGGCTGTCTTTTGGTATTCCGGCAATATATTTATGACTAATTTCTTCTTCAGTAGAATTTAATATTCAAGCACCATTCTCAGCAGCTAAATGAAGAGGTGTCACATTAATGAGGTCTTTAGCATTAATATCGGCTTTGTCGATAAGATCTTTAACGACACCCTTGTGACCTGAAAAAACCATACAGATCAATGAAAAAGATTAAATTAATTTCTTATTTAGTGAATAATTAATGGTAAACACCATTTTTAGCAGCCAAATGAAGTGGTGTCCGCTTAAGATTGTCTGTAGGATCAACATTATTTCCATTAATGATGAGCTTTCCAGCTGTATTCTTGTGCCCTGAAAAATGATACAGATCAACGAAAAAGATCACACTAATTTCTTCTATACTGGAATTTAATATTCAAGCACCATTCTTAGCAGCTAAGTGAAGAGGTGTCCGCTCTTTAGAGTCTTTGGAATCGAGTTTTTCCCCTTTCGCGATGAGCTTTTCAGCGGCTTTCTTGTTACCTAAAAAATAACACATATCAATGAAAATGATTAAATCAATTTCTTATTTAGTGAACATTAAATATTTAAAATTACCTCTGGAAGCAGCTGAATGAAGAGCTGTCCGGTTTCCGTCTTTTTCTAAAAAATGGTTTTGGAAACAAAATAGATCAGTGAAGTGGATTAAATGTCTTACATCCGTGAGATGAACTTTTCCCAGCGGGCAGAGTAGTGGGAATACAATTGTTTACATAAATAAATCAAAAATATACAGAAAAAAAATCAAATACTTCCCACAATAAAATTCACTGTTAACTTAGCAGTCACTGTAACTTAACAATGAAATGTCACAGTGAGCATGCGAACGGGTATAACGCATACATACATACACGTACACGCATTAAGCTATTGAGCGTGCGTGCGTTAAAAGATCAAAAGGATGACAAAAGAAAAACAGAAAATGAAGCTTTGATCTTACCGTTTGTAAATTTCTCCTTTGCTTTGTTAAGCAACCCACCCACACTTTCAGTTTGAGAAGTGTCCCCTGGATTTGATGCTTTGTTATATGGAAAATGCCTTCATATCAAATGCTCTTCGCATATGGAATCGTGAGAATGAAACTTAAAAAATAAATGGAGCTTCAATCTTACTTTTTATTATTTTTCCCTCCATTCGTTTCATGAACCCACATTCAGTTTGCTTCATGTTGAAAATTAAAAAAGAATGAAGATAATTAGTTCGAAATAAACAAAATTGAATGCATTGAAATGAAAAATCAATTGATTACAAAAACGATTTGTAAAAATAATAAAAAAAACGATTTATGTCTGGTAGACGAAGAAGAGCTTTACAAAAAATTTGGGCATTTTTAGAAATGAGAAAAGAAAACAGTAATGTCACAGTAGCTCACTCAGTATTGGTCATCGAACTCTTGTTCATTTGTTCAAAAAGTTAGACACATTTTCTTGGTTGTTTAGGAATATTCATAAAATCAACATTCGTTTGGTTGTTATTAAACTTGAAATACACGAGAAGCAAATATGTTGTGAGTTGTGTGGGTGAGATTAGGTGTTGATCTTGAATTAGTTTTTGCAAAATGTTGGAAACTGTGATAAAACGTCCAAATTGAACGTATATGAGCTTTCAACCATGTTTAAGTCGAACCGAAATGTCCACTTACATCACAGAGTCAGTGAAACACACTCTACTTTCGAATTATTTTTGAACAAGCGAACAAATCTTCGAAGACAATTTTAATAGACTGCAGCTTATGGGAGGTTATTTGATATTAAGAAACGTGTGGTATTTTATTCGATTTTCCTTCGTTTTTGAAAATCAATTTGTATGTAAAATAGATCCTCCATTCGCCCAGAGACGCAATTTTGCGATTATTTCACAAAGTGACCATGATAACAACACAAATGAGCAACCCCTTCTGGCCCATTGACTAGTGAACTGAATAGATGGGAATTCGAAGGGAAATTACTTCGAGAAATTGTCTTTTCTTTTTCTTTTCGAGAAGAAACGTGAAATTAACTGTTAGACAACAAAAGTATTTTCACCTTCTTGGATATTGGTTTAAAAACTATTATTCATAAATTCACAACATTAAAATCAGCTAATTCTTGTCACCGATCGAAAAAATTACAGGAAAAATTGTAAGTTACCATGAATTGGTTTCCCAATATCGCAGCGAAAAACAAACAAACTAAACGGGCAGAAAATATTGATTAAAACACACTGAAATCTTAAGTAAGGGGCCTAAAATAAAAATTAGAAAAAAAAATGAAGGAAAAAAAGAACTAAAAAGAAAATCACCCAGCAAATGCTTAAACATGTTTATAACAGAAGCACTTCAACAATAACTGAATATCCACGAATTTGATGTATGATTTATACCCAAAAATTAGATGTTGTAAACTCGCCGTCATTATGACACGTAGAACAAAACACAATTCCTTATGACTTCATTCAGAAATAAATTATTTTTGAAAAAATTCTTCTCCATTTGAGCTTCTTGTGTCAATTCCCGCTCCTCATCTATTTGCTTACTTTTAGTGCTTGGAATGCCCAGATGCAGATATCTAGATATGTAAATGAACTCGATATACGTTTTAAACTTTACATGGAAACCACAAGCTCCAATGGAGAACATTTTCTTAACCCTCTAGTTCGCAAGACCGCCTTTAGACGGGCAATAGAAAAAAGGCTATATACTGTAAACGATACGTCAGATCACAATGCTTACAACTACATTTTTATCCGTAAACGTGTCTTCTTCATCTTTCTTCCTTACACTTTTGGTCTACGTCAAGCGGTTCATAAGCTATCAACAAGAATTTGCGCGAGAAACAAAATTTGACAGAATTAATTTTTTTTTTTTTCAAAATTACACATATTTTTGAAACTCTAAAACAATGGTTTTTATTGTTCTCGGATATTTGTCAATAGCATTTCTCTAGTAAACTATGAGGAATTGAGCATTTTAATTATTTTTTTCGTAATCTACGCCCCAAAATCAGCTTAAAGTGAGCTCCGTGGAATTACTTTCGTGGCAATTTAGCTGTACACAAAATATCTGACATGCAAATTGTGAAAAAAGTTGAGCATATTTTTTTATTGATATCGGCGGCAAGATATCATAAAGTGCAAAAGATAAAGAAGAAAATTAAAAATATTCCGGATATTGGCAACAATATCTACCTACGATCACATTATCTGACATGAGACTCATCAATATAGTATTTTGTACGTGGGCTCTCGGTCTAAGGGGGTTAAAATAATATTATCGAATTCAGCCAGTGTACTCGTGCACCAGATTCTTGCATTAATTCTCGCTTTTCGAATATTTGCATATTTTTTCTGAAGGGTGGAATATACACGTGCAGATGTCTAGATATGTAAATCAACTCGCATTGACGCACTCAAAATTTCATATAGAAACAAGAAGCTTCAATGAGCAACAATTTCCGAATGAGTTTTTCGCCCGTTGTGGTTCAGATTTAATTAAATCCAAAAATTTAATTTTCAACTTTGCGAAAACGGCCAAAAAATGAAAGCTAACAAGTCAAAGCATAAAATTTGGTCGAAAACAAGAAAAATTGATCTTATGAGTACACTCGATATGCGTTATGGGGCTTTGAAATCGTGATTTTCCCGAATTTTGTTAAATCCTAAAGATTTAACTTTCAAATGCGGGATTTAAGCAT
>NW_022595244.1:7320013-7336855 GCF_009176505.1 Sitodiplosis mosellana
GGTCATTTTCAACAATTTTTGACTTATTTGCAACATGGTTTTGCGTGAAAAATGCTTAAATCCCGCATTTGAAAGTTAAATCTTTAGGATTTAACAAACTTCGGGAAAATCACGATTTCAAAGCCCCATAACGCATATCGAGTGTACTCATAAGATCAATTTTTCTTGTTTTCGACCAAATTTTATGCTTTGACTTATTAGCTTTCATTTTTTGGCCGTTTTCGCAAAGTTTGAAAATTAAATTTTTGGATTTAATTAAATCCGAACCACTTACAACGGGCATTTGTTTTCGTATGAGTTTCGAACAGCCAATTCACGTATACACCGAAAGGTACCTAATAGGTAAAATATGTACTACCTATATCTGGGAATGAACGCTCTTTATTAAACAGTCAAGGGGCTAATTTTTGAAACCATGTGTGTAGTCAGAAATTTGCAGCTTTTTGCTTAGCATTCGCGTATGACTCACCAACTTTTCATAATGTTGGCACTTTTTGCATAGCAAAATGATTCGATTTCTCAATTTTTTGCTCATTTTGATGTGCATATTTCAGTGAAAAAAAATATATTGTTGATTACTTCAGGATATCAAACCACTGTTGTTTTTTGAGTTGTTAGCTTTCGCTTTTTGGATCCAGAACACTCTGATTCGGTATCGATACTTGATCAAGATGTATCATTTAATATTTCATTTACGTTTGGTCCAATAGCTCATTTTCTGTCTAAAATCGCACATTTCCAACCACAAATACATTTTTTTTGCATTTTTAGTTTAGTATATCGTTTTGTATTCCATCTTTCATAAAAGTTGTTGTTGTAAAACGAAAAAAACAAACGTACATTTCTTGGCTTTTGGTTTCTCAAATAAGTTTCATGCAAAAAATTTAAATTTTTTTTACCAATGATAAAAAGTCATAGTCCTACATGTTAAAATTAATAATAAAATAAATAAATGAAAAAAAAAATAAAAAATAAATTAAGCTTCTCACACATATATTATTATATATGTTCTTCAACATATCGATATTGATATTAGTATCAGCATATTAACAATATTTTTGTATTATTTGTACAGCTATGTGTAGAAGTTCCTCGATGTCATGTTCCGAATTTTCATTCTCAGGGCCTAAATAGGAGCTGAAATTTTGAAAAATCGATCCATAATCAGGCTTTGCTATGCGATAAATCCATCCGCTTAAATGAACTTAGCAAATAAATTTATCAGATACATATGATTTATTTACGTTTCGTTTTTTCAATACATCTGCAGTACAAAATTCATATTCCATTCCGGATATGACAAGTCAAATCCACAATATTCACATAATAATATTTACCGTTCTATAATTGTGTCGTAATTGATATTGGTAGCCACCTTGGCGATATAGAAACATACTTCATTTTTACTGAAAACAATCATAAGCTTTGGATATTTTTCCCAATGATAATATTTAAAAAATTTCTTCATACCATGTTGCAGCATCCCTTGTCACACTTTTTCCGTCATTTAGCAATTTTTTGGCGAGATTCGCTCCTTTTTTAGCCACACCCACCCCAGGTAAGCAGTTTACGATGTCTCCAACACTTAATTTAAATGAACAAAATTGATAAAAGTCTGAAGTAACAAGATGTTGGATTACAAACCTTTTCACACAAGTATCAATTACTGCTTTCTTGGTTTCATTCAAATTTTGTGTTTCAAAGTACTTTTCAAATCCTTTCTGCAGCCTATACAATGGAAGTATTAGTTTAAAATGAATATAACAGACGAGAAATGGTCTCATACGCCTTTCCAACAGCCATAACTCCTTTCGCAGTCAACCGAAAGGCTTTGCTATTCAATGCTATGTCAATACCGTCATTCGTGATTGATGTCAAATTTTCACCATAATATAAATCTCTCGCGATATTATAGCCAATTTTCGCATAATCGGTTTCCGGTACAATTTGTCGAACGCTAAGATTCAAACAAAAAAAAAACCTCATCAGTCGCGCAAACTCCAAAATTCCATTGGAAAACGAATTGATATTGGTTTTACCTTTCGAGGGAGGAGTCTCGAACTGTCTTGCGCACTTTGGATAAGTCTCCAGTTTCAGTATACGTTTGATAACCTTTATATGAACTGAAATCAATTGCACTATAAGTACTGAACTGAAAAAATTACACAAAAAGTCTGACTATGGTCTCGACCAATAGTTGGCTTACGCTTTTCCAATTGCAATCATAGCTCTGGCCTGAGGTGGAACGAATTTGCTGTTGATCCCAAAATTTATACTTCCACCAATTACCGATTTGGTAGTGTTGGAATTTAAAACACTTGGTAGTGCAAGTGAAAATTGCAAAATGCAGCACAAAATAAAGGTTAGACACAATGAAGATGCCATTATTAGACACTCATTCGATAGAACTTGATACTCGAAACAATATCATAACTGTAATTCCATCCGTTTTTTTATTTGAAAACTGTCAACGGTGTTTTTTATTTTAAAAAAATTCTTCGAAAGCGAGAATAAATGAAAATAATTTATGGCATAAATAATATTGATAATAATGACAAAAAAAACATATGTATACTTGTACACCAGAAAATGAACTCATGAATATTCACTCGCTGATCAAATATTCATTTAATACTGACTAAACAGACACTATCTGGGTGGCAACATTCAAGACACAAGTGAACACTTATAGCTGTAACTATATTTTTAAAGCTTTTTAGTATGCTACCATAACAACTTTATACAACCTTTCGCCCGTTTCGACGTCAATGAATTTTTAGAATATCAACTCTTTTGTTGTTAAATGTTGTGTATAAATAATTTTGATTTCTAATTATTTCACTATAAATTCAAACTATCCATTTCTCTTCACATAAATGTTCTTTAATGACCATTTGTTTAGTTTATATAAAAGTCTATTGATACCGAAGAAATTACCTTTTTTTTATTTCAGTTTTCTTTGAAGAAATCTCATGATATTTAAAAAAATTTCATACCTAGCCTTCATTGTCATTGTAAATGAAATGATCAACGTTGAATTTCGATTAAAGTATTTGCGATGTAAACCTCGTTGTTTATTCATTTGTAACAAATCGTCATTTCACACATCTAATAGCTCGGTTTACACATATTACTTCCAGTAATAAGTGATATTTAGTCATCTCCCTTCATCTCTGAACCAAGCGAAGAATTAGGGTTCGGGTCATTTTCAACAAGTTTGATGATACCACAGCTTTCATTGGATAAAAGATTTTATATGACTTTGCGCTTGAAAATTGTTCTTTTATTCATACTTTTTGTAAACAATGTTCCGAAGACTTTCACCATTGTCTTGCACCGAACCGAGAGTTTTAGCCAAATTTTCATCAACATTATCAACTGAAGTACCGGCTTGCATGTTTTTCAACATAGTTGATCCATCCTCGGAATAATCACTACTTTTCGGATTGGTTTCAATGAGCCTATTTATGGCAATCACATGACTGAAGCGAAAATTTAATATTAGTAGTATAACTTTTAAAATACATATAAAACTGTGGGTTTAGTATACTCTTTGAGAACGCTGCTGGTTATGTCTAATATATTAAAAGCTAACTTCATGTTGGGATCATTTTCTGCATAATTCAATATTACTGCTTTGCTGCTGCGGATATGTAATTTTATAAATGAGTGTAATTAGGATAAATAAATTCTCAAGCGACTCCTTGAAGATTAAAAGTTTTGACAAATACTTCTTGGTAATGATGTTTGGTATGCTTTCACCCATTTGAACATCATTGGCAACATCAAGCGTAAGATTAAGCATCAGCTTAGCAGCATTGCCACCAACACATTCCAACGCTTCTTTGCCACTTGAATAAAAGCATGCAATTTATCTCATTCGAATGTATTATGGACTAAACTTATCATACCGTTGACTGATTGCTGTTTTCAAATCTTTGCCATCGTACACATCTTTCGTGAGTCCGTAGCCAATCCTAACTAAATCGAGCTGCGGTACTAAATCTTGGACGCTAGTTTGAAAGAAACGCATCAATTGCGCAAATTCAAAAATTCCATTGGCAATGCATTGAGATTGGGTATACCTTTCGAGGAATGTGTCTTGAACAGTTTTGTGCACTTGAGATAGATCCCCAGTTTCAACATACGCTTCAACACCTTTGTACAAACTGGAAAATGCATCGATGTAAAATCAATACGATTTAGTTGACCAATAGTTTGCTCACACTTTTCCAACGGCAAGCGCACCTTTAGTCGGAGGCGGAACGAAGTAACTTTTCATCGCACACTCTAAACTTCCATCAACAACTATTTTGGCAGTGTCAGCATTTACGAAGCCGTTGTTAGAACTTTGAAATTTAGCAAACGAGCAGTATTAGAAACACAGTATAAAGGTTCAGTGAAAATGTTAATTTTAGATAAATATTTGTTAGCACTTGGTACTTGTTTAATTTAAAATGAACAATTCCATTCGTTCTTTTATTTGAAAATGGTCGAAGGTATTTAGAAGAATATTTTAATGAAATACGCTAAAAATGAGGAAAATTGAATGTACTCAGTTGCTGAATTGATCACTGATGTCATATCGACTAAGCTCAAGCGTTCATTTGGTGTCAACATTCAAGTTGACATTTTCAGCTGATATTTTTGTACTCTAAAGAATTGTTTGTGCTGCGATTTGCCTTCCGCGAATCAACTCATTCACAATAATCGCAGCACACATACGATCGAGACACATAACGCCTTTGTATTTATCTATCATCTTAAATTTACTTCGTATTTCCATTACTCTTTCACTAGAAGATCAAGTAATACCCCATAAAAAATAACTCACTTCTCTTCGCAAATGCTCATTAATAGTCCCTTTTTAAATTTATCGTTTCGAACTAGGAAGAAATCAAACTTTGAAAGATACAAGTTTGGTTAATTTAAATATTTGCACCCAAACTTACTTTATTCCGTATCATTTTATACCTTTTTTCATTCTTTTCAAATCATTTTAATTCCACTTCATTTATTTCATTGAAAAAAACTTCAATTTCAAATTACTTACACTGACGATCCAAAACTATGGAAAGACTTCTCTTCTTGCTTCTGCGAGCTTGAATCACTTTCCGCACTTGAGTTATCTTTTAGTTTGTTGGATTTATTCCTTCTACATTTTCTAAAATTTAATTCAGTCAAGTAGGCAAAAAAAACCATTCGAAATGAAAATATTTACGGCCAATAACAATTTTTGTCGGGCTTCGTTTTTTCACGTTCCTTCTTCTTATTTTTCTCCTTTTTCTCTTTCACTTTCTCTTTCGGTTCCACATTTTCATGTTTCTGTTTATCATTGAAGCTGAACATACACATTTGGAAGAATAAGAAATTTTAATTTAGCGACTTATCTTTGTAATAGAAGAAAATGTGAAAAAATATATCTTTTTTGCACAAGCCAGCTACGTTTGACGCATAAACCTTTTTCATATTTGTTGGATATAGTTTAGCTCATGCATTATTTTAAGAAATTTTTAGAGAAATATTTTCTCAAATATCTCCAAAATCCACAAAAATCTGATTTATTTATTCGAAATATTCGAAAATATGTCATACAATTGATGTTTATTTCAAATATCTCAAATATCTCACAAGATTCAGGAGCGTGATATTCCCCTAGACAAATGAATGCAAAAATTAGAACAATAACTTCATTGCTTTTATCGGTAGCAAAAAGAAAACTGAATTTGCTCGGTTTTATTATTTCATTTTATCATTTCAAATTCAAAGAACGTAAAACTGGTTTATTACGTTATGCTTTCAATGTGGCACATGCTTTACGATTCAGATTGAAATCAAGCCATATATGCGTAAAATACAAGGTGCAAACCAAGACTAATTTTCGCAGAAATTTTAATGATAACAATATATGAGCTGTTGTTCTGCTTACGGAAAGGTAGTCAAATTATAATCATTTAAAAATCAATTGTTACACCGATGAAGTGCTCATTCAATAGATTTATTTACCTTAAATTCGGTGCGAAAATGCATGACTATTTTTTGAAGAGAGTAAAGCTGCTATATGCCATTTGTGAATTGTTCGCATCTGAATTATTCTGAAGTTCAAATTTTATGGATTAATTTCATTCCGTGTCTGACCCTGTAAATATTAAGCGTTAATAAAGAAATGTCCAATTATTACGTTTTCCACGTTAAACAAAACACGTTATTTTTATGATCATAAACTAATTACTTATATTAGTGCATTTTTATTGGCATTGGTTTGCCACTCTTGCAAAAAGAAGGGAATTGATCAGGTTTCAAGCTATTGAAACAATGTCATTTTTGAATTTATGTATCGTTTTTTATTCCATCTTTCATAGAAGTGATTGTTATAAAACAAAAGAGTAAGCGCACATTTTTTGGTTTTTGTTAACCTATTGGCTCTTATAGAGTCTCCTTGATGTCATATTCCGAGTTTCTCTACGCAGCGCTTGGGTGGAGTACTTGTTTTCCGCTGAAACAAAAAAAAATGTTCAGGAATTTTTCCAAGTTAACAGTTTATTATAATATTAACCGTTCGACAATTGAATTGGTAGCGGCATTGGCGAACTTGGAACATACTTTGCCCACTGCTTCTCTTGTACTGTAAGTAATCATTCAGATGAAACATACATGCTTTGGATATTTTTTCTATAGATATTAATTAAAATTCTTCTTCATACCGATTTGCAGCGATGCTTTTCACTTTCCGATCATGTTTTTCACACTGTTTCCAACTAGGTTATTTACTGCACCTAAATTACTGAAGAAAATTGAAGGAAAGATTATTATAATTTGCAATCAACCGATAAGATATATTTGTTGAAGTGAGCTTAGCATACCCATTCATAAGGCCTTTCGCTCAGGGACAGCATTAGCGTACTGTCTTACTGCTGCTTCGCCACTACGAACGAAAGAGTTAGCAAATGAACAGTAAATGGATAAGTTAATTTGAATGAAAGTAAAATGGAATAAGTCTACTTTAAATTTCAAAGCTTTGATACATACTTTTTAGCTATGATATCCTGCATGCTGGCGCCTTTCCGAAGATCATTAGCAATATTAAATGCCATTTTTCCGCCTTCACCACCAAAATGACCCGCCAAATCTGCTCCACTGATTTAAGAAAAAAGAATTTATTGCATTCGAATGTTTTTTTTCATAAAATTATCATACCCTTGCTGCATTGCTGTTTCGATATCAGTACCATTCATAAGATTCTTTGCCATATTAGAGACTACATGGCCTCCTGGCACAATATATTCGAGGCTACATTTCAAACAAAAAATAACTCATCAGTTAAGCAAATTCCAAATTCTATGTTCAACAAATTAAGATTGATTTTACCCTGCCATGGCGGAGAACTTAATAGCTACAACAATGGTTGCATTGTTATTATACGCATCATATAAACTGGAAAAAAATTGCACAATTAGTAAAAATCTAGCTATGACTATTTATTTATTATTTATTTTTTACGAAGCCTACATTTATGCCAATATGTGTTCTCAGCGAGCTGAGAACATGCTAGTCATAGACCCAATACGGCATAAATTCCGCCCATGGTGCGTCTTTTGCAAAGAGATTACAGTAAGGGGAGGGATGATATAAAGTGAAGCTTCCATACCAGAATTGGGTCCGGAAAACCATGGCAAAACCGGCCTGATTCTGGAGAACCAGGGGAAATACAATGATGATGAGTTTTTACAATTAAATTACGTTAATTTTTTACAAAATTTAAATTTATCTCACGGCAGTTTACAAAAAAAATTATTCGTAAAAGTTTTGATGAAGCTTCAAACAGCTTTCAGTTTTCAGCTTTTGTGTAAAATTCTAAAAGCGAAAGAAGCAAAAACGTTACAAAGGCAATTTGATATAGTGTTGATCGTTTACTGTGATTTCGCCATGAAGTAAATGAAGGTTTTTCTTTTTGCCTGAAAAATATACAATTCGATTCGAATTTTATAAGAAAAATCACTACAGAAAAATGGTCAAATGAAAATTAAAAAAAAAAAATATCCGAAATGAAACGCAACTCGATGTTGATTTTAAATAATGTGTTTTTTTTTTTACTTTATTAATTTATTCACTTTTTTGGTAATGCTGTTCATGTTCCATTTGAATTTGTAGTTTTTAAGTCCAACAAAATAAAACGAATAGAGTGTTACATCCAAATTTTGATTTTGGTTCTATGTTCTGTTGGTTTTTCATTATTAGATAGAGTTCTTTTTATTCATCTGTTTAAAACATAAATTATAAGAGATAATAATAATAAATTGTTCGATGCTCAAAAAGCGATGCTTTTGGCTGCCATTCCGTGTATTATATTATTTAAACTACAAGTGGTTGCTAGTGTGTAGTTTGGTTTTATTTTATTTGTTGCTGTTGTTGTTGTTTTTTTTTCAATTCATTTATTGCCAATTGGCCAATTGTTGAGTGTGAAAATAAAAACAATTCGAATCAATCGATCTCTTGGGCGCGGTTGGTGGGAAGTCTCAAGCCATTTACAAGCTAGCTTCGATCTTGATGAGCTCAAGGATACCATCTGACATTTCCTTGACGGCTTGGTATTCAGTCAAGCCCAAACGACGCTTGTTGGAGATATCGTAGATTCCTCCAATCGATTCTGTATGTTCACCAGATGTACCACGAACTTGCAAATTGTATTTGCCGGCAACTTCTTCCAACTTGGCGTAGTCCTGGAATATAATCAAATGCACGTTCAATTTGATTAGTTGGATTATAAAATAAATTGGTGAAGATGAAAATGAGCCGTTGCCAAATAGTAGAAAAAAATCCGCACACGATATGCTTACCTTGGCCAATTTTGGTACTTTAATGTGCACTGAAGCACGGATGGTAGTTCCCAAGTTGGTTGGACAGAAGGTGAGGAAACCAAGACGTTTGTGATGTGAGAATGGGATGCGTTTTTCGATGTCGTTGACAGCGTTCACTAAACGACGGTAGATTTCACCCAAGTCACCACCTTTTTGCATGGAAATGATACGCAAATGATCTTCTTCGTTGCACCAGACCAAGAAGGTTTTTTCGTCATTGTGGTAGATACCACGACCAGTTGGCCAGAAACGGCTATAGGAAGAAAACAAACGAATACCGTTTATTAATATCAAAATTGCAATTTGTCAATCGATGCGATTAAAATTTACCATGCGTTAGCGGCTTGCAAGAAGCGATCACATTCCTTGAACAAGAAATGGTCATCGATCAATTGTTGTTGATCTTCCTTGGTCATTCCGGTCAATGGGTAGTATTTGCCTTTCAATTCACCTTCCAAACCGCTCAATGTTGAGCTAACTTTGTCTTCCATTTCTTTGTATTGGGCTTCGGTCAAGCGTGGGTTGAATGAGTAACCGTCCATTGAGCGACCGCAACGGACACGGGTCGATACAACATATTCACCAGTTGGGTCAACATTGGGGAATGAGTTGATATCACCGAAGTCACGTGGTGGATGCTTGGCATCTTTAGCGAAACCGTGATAGTCTCTGATCATTGGATCGAAAATGTCAGCAAAAACTGTGTAGGCTTCAGCATCTGGGGCATAGATACCGAATCCAGAGTCCAAGTTTTCAATACCCGATTGGATGCAGTCCAACAAAGTTGATCCAAAGGAGGTCTTCTTGTTCTTAAGCTTATCGAAGACTTCGCGTGACAAGTGCTTCTTCAACAATGACTTTGAGTCGGAGGCGGCAAGCTTGGTGAAACCAGCTTCCAATTTTTCCAAAACAGCAGCATCAACCATGGCTCCGGATTTATTGCTGTAATTAAAAGAGAAAAAAAAACATGCATAAATAAATGCCATTCAACGGATGATATGTCGTTGTTTTTCAATCAAAACGAAAGAAAACAACTCTTTAAAATAATAGGCAAACGATTGCTTTGTGTTTTTCGGTAGAGAACGAGGCAAAAGCAAGTACTATCCATAGACAACGAATGAAATGTAACGAATTTCCTATTCGCACCGAAAATTCGCTATCTGACGTAATCCATTCAAAGCGAAATAGTTCTATTTATCCTTGAAAAGTTATTGGGCGACCCGACCCAACCAAACCGAAAAAAGGACATAAAAATAATCATAAAAAAATCATATCGACAGTGAATGACACATTTCTGTTCATGTTGAGTCAATACGGACTGTACAGTGTTTAGATAGCAGGCATCATCATATTGGCGACAATGAAGAAATCAGCGACGAAAAACTAGTTCGGTGGTGGTGGTTTATTCGTCTACTTCTTCTTGACTATGGTCTCGGCCAATAAATTGCTTACCCTTTCGTTACAGCAACTGCACCTTTAACCTGAGACGGCGCAAAAATGTTATAAGTTGTGGTTGCACCCCCCTTCAGCATGCTTCCAGTCATATTGATGTAACCTGAAAATGGCACAGTTCAATGAAAAAGATCAAACCGATTTCTTATCAAGTGAAAAAAATTTTTACATTACCATTACTCTTAGCAGCAGTTTCAGCAGGTGTCTGATTATTGTTGTCTCTCAAATTAACATTGGCTCCACCCCTGATCAATTTTTCAGCGACATCCTTGTGACCTGAAACAAAATACAGATCAATGGAAAAGATCAAACCAATTTCCCATTTAGTGGAATTAAATATTCATTCACCATGCTCTAACGCAAGATGAAGTGGTGTCTGTCCATTTGCGTCTTTAAAATTGACGTTGGCTTTTTTCATGATCAGCTTTTCAACGACATCAAGTTGACCTGAAAAATAATACAGATCAATGAACAAGATCAAACCAACCTCTTATTTAGTATGCATAAATATTTAAAAAAAAATTACCATTCTCAGTAGCCAAATGAAGAGGTGTCTGATTATTTTGATCTAAAGAATCAAAATTGGCTCCATTCTTCATGAGCTCTTCAACGACAGTCTTGCGACCTGAAAAGTTACACCGATCAATGGGAAAGATCAAGTCAATTTCTTGTTGTATGAAAATAAATGTGCAAAATTACCATACATAGCAGCCAAATGAAGAGGCTTTCTTTTGTCTTTGTCTGTCGAATCAACTTTGGCTCCTTTCTGGATGATTTTTCTAACTTTCTCCAAATTACCTGAAACAGATCAATAAATTACCTGAAAGAAATCATTTTCTTATTTAGTGAACGTAAATACTCAAAGTTACCTATTACAGCAGCGTCATGAAGATCTGTCCGGCCATCTTTCGATTTACTGTTTGCTGAAAATTGGAAAAAAATAGATCAGTGAAGTGAATTGGGAGAAAATGTCTTACATCTGTGGGATGAATTAACACTGTTGTCTAAAATGATTGGCGAATGAAAGTTTCGTTATGGCTGCTTACAAAAACGTCTAAAAATAAAACAAAATCGTCTAAAAAAATGACAATTTCGTCTAAAGGAAATGGTCCCTTTTTTTATTATTTTTTCAGCATTTTAGATGGATTTGTCACTTTGAATAAACATTTTGTCCATAGATGTTTTTGGAGTCTTCTAGATGATTTTGTCAATTTTTCGAGAGAATGTGTATTTAGACGATTTTGTCATTTTTGAACCCGGTTTTGTTAAGAAAATATTGTCACATTTTTAGATGATTTTGTCATTTAAAAAAAATATTTTAGATGAATAAAAAGAGTGGCAATTGACTTGATCTTTCTCATTGATCGGTGTAAATTTTCATGTTAAAAAAAGGGGACGATTTCCTTTAGACGAAACTGTCATTTTTTTTAGACGATTTTGTTTTATTTTTGGACGTTTTTGTATTTAACCTTCCGTTATTCGGAGAAAAAGTATGATAACGAAAACCCATAGCGTATGCTTATATTGGATGCACGTGATCTGAGCTGTGTGTATCTGTGTCTACTTTGATTCTAAATGCAAAGAATGTACAGTACAACCGCAGTTTCACTGTTATTTTTTCTTAAAATACAACGGATTTGCCTTGAAAACTCGAGTTGAGTTTTCGTTTATTTGGCCCGGTTTCTTTGCTAGATTATATGGAAAATGCCTTCATACATCAAATGGCGCTTTGTGTATGGAATGGTGAGAATTAAATTTAAAAATGAAATGGAGCTTAAATCTTACCTCTTGTTGGTGCTACCTTTATTGTGGTACCAGCTCTGGAAGTGTTTGGCCCACCTTCAATTTGCTTTACGTTGCAAATTAAGAACGAATAATGGAGAATTAGTTTAATAAAATATTGGGTAGACAATGCCTTACAAGAGTTTTTTTATAAATGACATGATCAATTTTGGGGATAATGAATCGCGTAATATATTCGTTTTGATTTCCCTTCGTTTTCGAAAAGTCAATTTGTATGGAAAATGAAGAAAAATGCTCTTCATGTCATCAATCGACCCCAAAAAAAATACACAAAAAATGTTAAGTTACCATGAATTGGTCTACCAAAACCGCAACCAGAATCAAACAAACTAAACGGAGAGAAAATATCGATTAAAACATTATGAGTGACTGAAATCTCAAGTATTGTCATAAATAAAAAATTAGAAAAAAATGAAGGAAAAAAGAACTAAGAAGAGACTCACCCATCAATTGCTTAGACATGTTTCTAGTCGAATCACTTGAACAATAACTAAATTACCACGAATTCGGTGCCTCATTTATAGTCAAAAATTAGATGTTGTAAACGTGTCATCATTATTACACACGTGGGAAAACCAAATTCCTTACGATTGAAAATGAACTCGTATTAACCTTCAAACTGTAAAATGTATTTTCTAACGTTGTTCGTAAAATCGGTGCCTGAGTGCCCATAATGCATTTTATATATGAAATGTCAGTTTTTTCTTAAAGTTTTATTTTTAAATGTAAATATTTCAGTATTTATTGATCGGAAAAGTATGAAAATTAGTTTGAAATGTGATGAAAGTCATAAGAAATCGAAATATGAAAGACAACAGCAAGTTTTTTGGAATTTTTTCAATAAAGTGGGAATTGCAATGTTGATCTCTTCACAGAAATTAAGGCAAAAACATATACATACAAATTCCACTATGGCCGATTTTGACGTCGAGTATTGAGATTTTGAACGGCAATTGGATCAAAAATTTATGTATATCACTAGAAAGGTCTTGAAAAGTAGATGTCATTTTTGGTATAAAACTTCAAAATAAGCCGGCATTTGGCCAATATTTGGCCGTTGGAGTTTTTTTTGCCAAAATTGATAAAATGGCCATATTTTGATAAAATGATGATCGATTTTGATGTCTTATAACTCAAATTACATGTACTTTTCAAGATCTTTCCAATGATGTATATTTCATAGTTTCTGCATTAATTTTTATACGCAATTTGTCGAAAAATTTATATGGGCACTCAGGCACCCATTTTACGCATAACGTATCATTGGGCACACAGTGCCCAATTTACGGTTTGAAGGTTAACGCAATCGAAAATATGGAAACCACAAGCTCCAATGAGCAAAAAAATGTAAAATATTCTGATCAAACTGTGAATAAATGGACAACATTGTTGACAGCGCCACGTCAAACCGGTTGCCCGGTCAACTACAGTCAGTCGTAACGCAAAGTTGCACAAACATGTCCCATTTTCTGCATCGAACCGTCGCGTTCATACGCGTCTGTATGCGAAAAATTGTACAAGCTTCTGCTACTTTGCGTTGCGATTGACCAGGGGCGTAACTAGCGTTTTTGTATCTAGACGTTTAAACGGTTGTATCAATGAGTTTTGCCTAAAAAACATCAAAAATTCGCGAAAAATCGAATTTTTAAAAAGTGGTCCGATTTGGATGAAAATTGGTACACAGCATAAGTGGACAAGTAGAAGATTTTGGCATTTAAACTGGTCCAAAAAACGGGTCCGAAATGGTCCAAAAATAAATTTTATTAAATTCGACGAAATCGTAGGTTTTGTTTTGCTACAAAACTTTGCTTTTTAATCTGAATGGAAGTATGAAGTTATTGAAAAGAATCCATTTCAAAGCACTGTTGTAGCGAAACAAAACCTACGATTTTCTTTAAATTTGGCTAAATATAAGTAGAAATATTTTTTCCAATTTTTTTTCGGAACTATTTTTCATTTGGTTAACATTAGTTTGTTTGTTTTTCAATTATAAGCATACGTCAATGGGTATCAGTAGTAATCAACGTGAAGTTGGCTGCGTTGCCCGGTATGCATTATGTTCACCCTTTGATTCTGATACATAATAAGTTGTTTTCGAAATCAGCCAGCGCATGCATGCACCGCATTCAATTTAGGAGTGTGCCAACAAATTTTCATTGAAACTTCTTGTTTTTAGTTATGAAAAATTCCAGGTGAATATTGAGTTTATTTTATACAAATATCTGCACCTGCGCATTCCAACCTTCAAAAAATAGGCAAATAGACATAAAAGCTAGAATTAGCGCTTGAATGCAGTGCATGCATGCGCTGGCTGATATCGAAAACAACTTATTATCTATCAGGATCAAAGGGTGAACATAAAACAGTCGCACACGCAAGCGAAACGTGGATTCGTGTACTGGGCTGGAATTCTAAGTCATTCCACCAAAATCGTTCGGAATTATTTTTTTCGTACATAAGACCATTTTGGAGTGAAAGAGAGAGATTCCACTATTTTTCAGCGTGCCACCGGAATTATTTCTCACTTATTCCACTCTTCCTTGAGTTATCGGAATAATTCCGGTGGAACGCTGAAAAATAGTGGAATCTCTCTCTTTCACTCCAATATGGTCTTATGTACGAAAAAAATAATTCCGAACGATTTTGGTGGAATGACTTAGAATTCCACCCCTGGACGCAAACGATTGTATTAAGTATGTTCAAACGGATAAAGTAATTGTGTCATCATTGAATGATTTCGACATATTAAAAGTTGACATAACAGAAAAGGAAGAAAGTGACGCTTTTCATCTAAATCTTCTGGAAACAACACTGAATTCGAAAATTCCAGCTCATGCCAAACAAAAACTATTCCTCTTCTGCAAAAATTTCGCAAATATTTTCCATTTGCTTGGCACTAAGTAAGTCAACTGCCAATAATTTCTTCGAACAAAAATGACATTTAAAAGACAAAGAGCCAGTTTTTGTCAAAAACTACCAACTTCCGCAGAGCCAAAAAATCAGAAATACGGTAAAGAAATACTGGTCTGATTAAGATTTCCACCGCCAACTAAACTTGCGAACTTTTCATATCGTCATAAGCTTTTGGTGATTTTTGCATTGCAAGTTCAAAAATGTTTAAAAATAACACAAGAAAAAAAAATTCACAAGAATTTGATTGGTATATTTTAAGTAGAAAATCACAAACCGCAACGAAGATTGCAAAGAAAAAATTCAAATTATTTCTCAAATGTTTCATTTTCGAGATTGTAAAAATCATATCATTATTCATGAAAACATGCATCCGCAGCTCTTCATTGCGCCGGAGGCCATATCAGACAAGCCATTGCTGCTCGATTAAAGAAAAGTCTTTATTTATTTAGTCCACTTTTTTCAGAAATTTATCTCAATACTTCTTTGAGCTTGGATGGATACCGTTGTCTTTGGTCCAGGGCTTGATGTTACCAAACTTGTTTCTGATCTTATTCATACCATTTTGTAGGCTTTTCGACCCTACTCCTATGCGTCGGCTTTGTAACATGCTAGAATGAATAATAGCAACTCAAAACCAAGTGGAAACATGTAGATTGGAAATGAATATTTATTCAATTTTTTTTACCGTTGTCTTAATTGCAGAGCTGATTTGATCCCCAACAAGTCCGGAGCAAACTTAATGGCAAAGTTCAAAATCTTTTCTCGGTATCCTGGCGCGGGTATATTCTGCTTAATTCGGCTCGGAAGGCTGTTCGTAACTTGGTCTAAAAATTTTGCTGCCACTAGATTTTGGTCAATGAAGAATACGCAGTAACAAATAAACACAGCGCAAAGTTTCATTCTGTACACTTCCACGCTCTTGATACAGATGTCAATAATTGTTTCAGCCAGATGGCATCTCTTATATATGCGATTGTTTTTAATTAAGACGGTTTGTCGTTATTTGAAGTAATAAAAAAAAACTGTCTACCAGAAAATGCCAATGAAAAGTATTCCATATTTGCGACAGTAAATTAATATCATTCAATTTATGAAATTCCATAAAAAATGGATGGATATTCAAACTTTGAAAGATGTGCTGAATAAACTTTCAAACACCATTAATATCTTCCGGTGTTTGGTCTGTTTTTGGTCGTTTTCAATTGTAGATTTCATGTAGGTTAATTTAGTTTACTTTTTACTTTTCCACACGACCATGTCGTGTAAGAAAAGTATTGGGATCGCCCTAGATTTTTTGACCCACTAAAAATCAGTTTTTTTTTCAAGGTTTAAATTTTCCCATCCGCTCGATAGAGCCTCCATAGATTGAATCGAAAGAGTTTTTCAAAAGAGACTCTTTCAAAAGAATCTTTGCGAAAATTTTCAATATTCTGCTACAAATAACGGCTGTAAACTATATTCAAATGATTGGTTTTGATTTATATTTTAATACTATGAAGAAAAAAAACTAAAAAAATTGATTTGTATTAAATTTTATTGAAATTATTGATTTCATTAAAACGATCATTTTGACAATCGTATAAATGTCAAGTATGGCATGAAGTTGCAGTGTATGGTGAAATGTCACAAATCATTGTACGACGATTGTCAAAATATGGATCAAACGAAATCAATTATTTTAATAAAATTTAAAACAAATCAATTTTTTTAGTTTTTTTCTTAATAGTATTAAAATATAAATCAAAACCAATCATTTGAATATAGTTTACAGCCGTAATTTGTAGCAGAATATTGAAAATTTTCGCAAAGTTTTTTT
>NW_022595244.1:7341855-7347515 GCF_009176505.1 Sitodiplosis mosellana
GTCTTTTTCCTTAACTTTACCGCATGTTTTAGTATATTTTCCACCTTGTGGTCAAAGAACATAACATATATAATATAAAAAAAAGGTACTCAATTGATTTTACATCGATTTTTGATCATTTTTAGTGAAAAATGGGTAATTTCAGGCAAAATTTCGACAATATTGTAGGGGAGGTACCCGTAAAACGCTTTTGATTGACTTCAAATTTTCTGAGGTTTTATTTTTTAGAAAAAAATGAGATTCTGAAAGTTTCATGTTGTTTGCAATTGCGCAAGTTTGGTTTTTGTTCCTCAATTGTTTTCGAAAGTTTCTTGTACTTTCTATTTGGTTATACCGCTTCAATGAAGATTCCCACAAAAAATTAAACATATTTAGACCGTATAGCACTTAAATTCTTCGTTTGACATCCTTCTGTGAGATTCCAGAAAGAAACTGTACCGTTCCAATCGATATAAGTCATTTTGAGCCCACCAAAGTCTCAAAAAGTAGTCGAATTCTCTTATTTTCCACTAAATTTTGTACAAAAAGTACTGTAACTTTGGATAGAGGTATGATATCAACACATGTTATGGCTTAAATAAAAGGTATTGAAGCCCACTTTTATATAAAATCTTGATGCAATGTGCTAAATTTGCAAAGGGTGTTCATTTTTGGAGCTTGAAGTCTCTACCTATGTTTCAAATATATACAAAATCAATATTCGAGGTATATCTTAATAACTAGATTTGATGTGACCAAACTAATGATGTATGTGGATTTATAGGCTCAAAAAATAATCAAAATTACTCTTTTTTTGTTGATTTACATGTTATTTTCGCAATTCGTCACTATTATAATGATAAGTGTATTTTTAGCTTATGTTGTAGGCCATTCTTCCCAAAAATGAACACCTTTTGCAAATTTAGCACATTGCATCAAGATTTTATATTCAATACCTTTTATTTAAGCCATAACATGTGTTGATATCATACCTCTATCCAAAGTTACAGTACTTTTTGTACAAAATTTAGTGGAAAATAAGAGAATTCGACTACTTTTTGAGACTTTGGTGGGCTCAAAATGACTTATATCGATTGGAACGGTACAGTTTCTTTCTGGAATCTCACAGAAGGATGTCAAACGAAGAATTTAAGTGCTATACGGTCAAAATATGTTTATTTGTTTTGTGGGAATCTCCATTGAAGCGGTATAACCAAATAGAAAGTACAAGAAACTTTCGAAAACAATTGAGGGACAAAAACCAAACTTGCGCAAATGCAATCAACATGAAACTTTCAGAATCTCATTTTTTCTCTAAAAAATGAAACCTCAGAAGTCAATCAAATTTGAAGTCAATCAGAAGCGATTTACGGGTACCTCCCCTACAATATTGTCGAAATTTTGCCTGAAATTACCCATTTTTTACTAAAAATGATCAAAAGTCGATGTAAAATCAATTGAGTACTGTTTTTTTATATTATATATGTTATGTTCTTTGACCACAAGGTGGAAAATATACTAAAACATGCGGTAAAATTAAGGAAAAAGACCTTAAAATGCCAAAAATGGCGATTTTTTGGCTATCTGAATAATTATAGCTCGGGCGCCAGGTCCCAATCCCAGGTTTCAGGGTAGTTTTTTGTTGGAATTTTCTTTTTGTATGATTTTTCAACGATTAAGCTATTTGGTGACGTAAAATTCGAAAAAAGTCGAAAAAAAACCAGTCTAATGGCACATATTCTGATGAAAAATAGCCTCATTGATGTGTCGTCACGTAGCTCATTTAATTTACAACCATTTCGTGCATTACATCATTATATTTATGAAATGACGGTATACTTAAATGAAATATTCGGTTGGTCACAAATGGCTGCAGTTTTTTTCTGTTTTTATTACCTCTCTTCTGATTTGTACTATACATACACATACATGTTTTACCATATTACCTGTGCTGAATCTAATCGGTTAAGTTATTAGAAGAATTTTCACTTCATTTTTATCAATATTCAATTGTTATGTAATAATTTAATAGACATGGCGTTCTGGATGGTACACTCGCAGTTGATAATCATTTATCTCTTTCGAAGCACAAATAAATGCACTGTCATGGTATAAAATATAAAAATGAGACATTTTATTGGGACTTCTGATTTAATTTGTGCATTTTTTCAGATTGAAAATATCGTTTTGCATTTAAATGTATGTAAATGTAAATATATTCAACTCTACCAGTGACTAATATCCAGGTATGTACTTCTAATTAAAATATAGTTAAATATGAAAACACATTCATTTCATTCAATCAGATTGAGACAACTCAATTGCATTTAATGCATCACACAACTTTATTTCACGCCAAAGGACTCTTCAGAATTGATAATGACACTTTTCTAAAGGTAGCGATTAACACAACAGCAAGGCCAACTTCTTCGGATTATTTTGCCATTTGTTCCCCTTTTCAGCTCACTGGTGCAATCGCAGCCTATATGGTCATATTTATTCAGCTTCAGGAGATGTACTAAGCTATTCTCTGATATCGATTCAAGGTGATTCACGACCATGAAAGAAATTACGTCCTAAATTTACGTCAAATAATCTAAAATTCATTCATTTATTTAATTTTAATAAAATTAATTTGAAATTCGTCACCATTTTTTCCAACACAAAAATTCACAATCATTAGTCATTGGACAAATCACTCAAAATGATCTTTTGTCATAAATGAAATTGTTGCAACAATGACACACGTGTGGAATAGTTTCATAATGCCTAATTTAATTTGATGTGCAGTGCAGTGTCCAGGACTTTTGAGTTTCATTTTAAACATAATCGGAAGCAAAGCGTCTAATTCCGTTGAAATGTTACCGAATCAAATATTAGGGTTTTTGAAATTGTTTGATATTTGTGGCTTCAATACAAAATCGACCAGTTTAACCAATGTTCGGAACGTTGCACATCTGATAATTTGTGTGCACATTTTATTGGCAATATCGTTAACGATATACGAATTTCTTTTCTTCTACCGATTTCATCGTTTTACTGAATTAATGGAAATGATAAATGAATTTGTAGGCTATACTGGATCAACCGGTAGCTACTGTTTGATAATATTTGATTCAGTATATCATAGCCAAGCGCATCAACGTTTTTGGACAGTTTATCAACAAATAAGTGTTCACCGCCAGTCAAGCGTGATTCCCCGAAGCTATCTGATCAAAATGGTTGAATTATTCTCTGCAAGAATAATCATTGACTTCATATTGGTCACCTATTATGAATATGGTGGCTTTGTGGGTTTTTCAGCTTTATTTCTTTACATTGCATACGTAATTCCAATCCTAGTATCCATAGTTCGGCTATTTTACTACATTTTTGGTTTGGAAACTTTGTTGTACGAATTGAAAATATTGCGAAATGATATTAAAAATATGGAAAAGAGAGCATGTGGTAGCAGCACATTTGAGCTACAGCGAATGAAATGGGCACATAAATATCAATGTATCCATGAAATGGTGGAACTTTTAAATGAGATATTCGGTTTGTCACAAGTGGCCACTGTGCTGCTTTGCTTTTATGTTATTTTCACCGATATCAATTATCTGTATATTCATTTTTACAAGCTGTCTACAGCAAGGATAACGTGTGAGCAATTCTACAATTGTATTCGTGGTCTTTACAAGATATTATGTAACTTTTATTGTTTTCAGTTGGTGTTTTATGGTTAATACATTCACATTTATTGATTATTTATGTGTTTTACATTGTGACTGAATATTCAAATATGGTAAGATTTGAAATTTCTTTGGGACTGTAGTCACAACTTTTCTTGCATTCAAAATGCGATATTTTCAGAATAAGAACGTATTTCATCATTGGAATATCAATAATAGCCGTTTTACCATCTCTGATTCTGAATCGCAAGTATGTAGGATTCGTTGTTTTCTTTTTAGAAATAAAATCAAATGATTTTCCGTAATTCAAGTACAATTTTTTTTTTCAATTTTAAGATTGAAGCCATTCATCTATATTTAGTGTTTCATTCACCTAAACTACATGCCAAAGGACTTTTTCCAATCGATAATGGAACTGTTTTGAAGGTAAGGTCACAACATTAGTTGGCTATTACACTTGGCTAATGACTTTAATTTCCATGCCTTACTATTAGCTTACGGGAGCGATGATTACGTATATGGTCATTTTCGTGCAATTTTATGAAATGCATTAATTGTTGTCTGATCAAATAATAAGAGCAGTCATCAATGTTATACTGTAATAATGCAAGTTAAACCAATTCGTAGTAAATTCATTTACAAATTTCAACTAACGATTCAGTATTGATATGATACGTGGCTAATATACTCCATTTGGTTGAGTTTGTTTCTGAAAACTTGAGTCTGAATACCGCTATAATGTTACCAAATCAAATTGTGCGGTTTTTGAAACTGTTCGATATTTGTGGTTTTAACACGCAGTCAACCAGTCTATCTGATGGCTCAAAAATATCATACTTAATCAACTGGATGCACATTTTAATGGCTGTTTTGCTTACAATATACGGAGTGTTTTTCTTTTACAATTTTTACTATTCATTCGGATTGATTGAGAGCATAAATGAATTTGTGGAGTATTCAGCTTCATTAGTTGGCTATTGCTTGATCATATTCGATTCTCTACTTCATCGACGGGCGCATCGACGTTTTTGGATCATTTTTCAACAAATTAACAAACATCTTCATCGTCAATCAAACGTGATTTCCCAAAGTTATGTGATTAAAATTGTTGAATTTTTTGCCGCAAACATGATAATAATTTCTATACCACAGACATTAAGTAACTTTAATTTCCTGTCTTACATGGCATACATAATCCCAATAAAAATATGTCAAATGCGGCTATTTTACTACATTTTCTGTTTGGAAATTGTGCTGTACGAGATGCAACGGATGCAAGATGAGATTAAATATATGCAAAAGAAAGCAAACTGTGGCAGTGCGTGTAGAATGGATGCATCTTTTGAGTCAAAGCGAATAGAATGGATTCATAAATATAGTTGCATCCATGAAATGATCGAACTTTTAAATGAAATATTCGGATTGTCACAAGTGGGCACAGTCTTGTTCTGCTTTTATGTTCAATTCACCGATTTGAATTATTGTTATATCCACTTTGATACGATTCCGGTCTTACAATTAATCGGTAAGCAATTCTACTTTTAGTTTATTAATAGATTTTCCAAGCATCAAAAGCAATTTTTAATGGGAATAAAATATTTTTCAACTCCTGTTTTCAGCTTGCGTGATGTGGATTATGCATTCACAGTTATTAATAACCTATGTATTTCATACGGCGACCAAATACTCAATTATGGTGAGATTTCATAGTTAAACTATTGAATTTCATTTTCTAAATCATTACAAGATAATTTTAGACAATGAACATCCATCATAATTTAATAAATAATGACGACAATTTTCCAGCCCTTCACCTAAGGATGCAGGTACTTTTTTCAAAATTCATAAGAATTAAATGAGTTGATTACAAAAATGTATGTATTTCAATATTCAGATTGAAGCCATTCATCTATATTTAGTGTTTCATTCACCTAAACTGCATGCCAAAGGACTTTTTCCAATTGATAATGGAACTGTTTTGAAGGTAAGGTCACAACATTAGTTGGCTAT
>NW_022595244.1:7347525-7394160 GCF_009176505.1 Sitodiplosis mosellana
TTTTATGAAATGCATTAATTGTTGTCTGATCAAATAATAAAAGCAGTCATCAATGTTATACTGTAATAATGCAATAATGCAAGTTAAGCCAATTATATTCGTAATAAATTCATTTACAAATTTCAACTAACGATTCAGTATTGATATGATACGTGGCTAATATACTCCATTTGAGTTTGTTTCTGAAAACTTGAGTCTGAATACCGCTAAATTGTTACCAAATCAAATTGTGCGGTTTTTGAAACTGTTCGATATTTATGGCTTTAACACCCAGTCAACCAATCTATCTGATGGCTCAAAAATATCATACTTAATCAACTGGATGCACTTTTTAATGGTTGTTTTGCTTACAATATACGGAGTGTTTTTCTTTTACAATTTTTACTATTTATTCGGATTGATTGAGAGCATAAATGAATATGTAGAGTATTCAGCTTCATTAGTTGGATATTGCTTGATCGTATTCGATTCTCTACTTCATCGACGGGCGCATCGGCGTTTTTGGATCATTTTTCAACAAATTAACAAATATCTTCATCGTCAATCAAACGTGATTTCCCGAAGCTATGTGATTAAAATTGTTGAATTTTCTGCCGCAAACATGATAATAATAATAATAATTTCTATATCGCAAACATTAAGTATCTTTAATTTCCTGTCTTACATGGCATACATAATCCCAATAAAAATATGTCAAATGCGGCTATTTTACTACATTTTCTGTTTGGAAACTGTGCTGTACGAGATGCAACGGATGCAAGATGAGATTAAATATATGCAAAAGAAAGCAAACTGTGGCAGCGCTCGTAGAATGAATACATCTTTTGAGTCAAAGCGAATAGAATGGATTCATAAATATAGTTGCGTCCATGAAATGATTGAACTTTCAAATGTGGGCACAGTATTGTTCTGGTTTTTTGCTCTTTTCACCGATGTTAACTATCTGTATATTCATTTTCACGAGCTATCTACAGCTAGACAAACACGTGAGCAATCTTACTATTAGTTTAACAAAAGATTTCATTAATACATATGTCATTTTAAATCTTCTTTTCCAGGCGCCATTTTGTGGTTTACACATTCGCTTCTGTTGATTATTTATCTATTTCACAGTGTGACTAAATACTCAATAATGGTGAGATTTCATAGATCTTTCATTCTCTAAATGATAACGAAACTATTTCAGAAAAAGAACATCCTTCATAATTTGATCATTCTTGATGACAATGTTCCAATCTTCGACCTTGGGACGAAGGTATATCATTTTTCTTCAAAATACACAAGAGTTAATCACTTTTTTTTAAAATATATGTATTCATAATAAGGTTGAAGCCACACGTCTACAATTAATATTCCATTCAACCAAACTTCATGCCAAGGGACTATTTCTAATCGACAATCGAACGATTTTGAAGGTGATTGCATTTAACCGTTTGTCTGTAATTGGGATCTATCATAGGGTGGCAGCATCATGAAAATTCAAATTGTTGCGCTGTTTAGTTCGGAAAAAAATTCCGAAATTACATTGATTTGCCTATTGAAATTTAAGCTGTTTTCGGTCTTGCTGTCATCCGATGGGATCTATATGAACTTAGAGCCAATTGAAATTGCTAGAACTTTTCAATTCTAAGTGTATAATGACTTTTTGACATCTAGTTGAAATATGTACGCATTTTGTTTTTGTTTTTTTCATTTTTAACGACTTTTTGTTGGGGTCTATATGCAGGCTTTGTTATGCGCTAAATCCATCACGCTGAATAAATTCATGCGATAGATTTATGCGATAAATGTGATGCGCTCGCTTTGCGGTGAACGAGTTCTGTTGCTCTTCACTACCGCTTAGCGATGCGTTCACTGCAAAGCATGAACGTTCATACGTGAACAACTGAAGAGCAACAGACTTCGTTCACCGCAAAGCTAGCGCATCATATTTATCGCATAAATCTATCGCATGAATTTATTCAGCGTGATGGATTTAGCGCATAACAAAGCCTGTCTATATGATCTCATATACATCAAAAGTATTTTTCTAGTTCTTACATGCAAACGGTTAATTTCCTATTTATTTTTTTTATTCAACTTTGAATTGACTAATAACTTTCATTTTTATGTCATAGCTTACAGAAACGATAATTGGCTACATGGTTATTTTCGTACAATTTTATGAAATGCGTAATTTATTTGATTAATTCACTAAATCCAGAAATAAAGTTTCGATCAACTTAATTGGCCATTTGAATTTTCAATCGATATCATAATGACAAAGTACAATCAGACCAAAAGATCTATTCAGCAAAGAAGAATGTACATATTCGAAATGCATGTCATACGTGTTCCGAATTATTCAACGAGTCCTGTCGAAAATGTCTAACTCTACCTACGAGTCTAGCTCTACTAAAAATAAATGCATCAAGTTGCCGAATCAAATGGTGCGAATGTTAAATTTTTTCGATATTTGTGGCTTCAACTCTGGTTTCTCCGAACTAACACTTAACGGGAAATCGATTTGGATCATCTATTGGCTAATTACTTAAATTTTGCTTTATACTCGTTTATTATCCATCGCTTGGTGTGATTGAAGCGATAAGTGAATTTTTGCAGTATTTCGTGACCTTGGTCAGCTACTGGATCATCATTTTGGATTCCATATTCAATTGGCGTGAACATAGACAATTCTGGGAAATCGTTCATCGAATACATAAATTTCAGAAACACAATTTTCCTCTTCGAAATTACATGATCAAAATGATTGAGTTTTTTTCCATGACCATTTTTCTGATTATGATGGGACTAATAACAGATGATTTCCAATTGTTCGCAGTGGTTTTTTCATATATGATTTTAATCAAGCTATCTCAACTCCGTGTATTCTACTACTTATTCTGTGTCGAGGTTTTTTATCATCATTTGACAATTATCGACGGAGAAATTAGAGATATGACTCTTAATACCACGTCAAAGGTGGAGACGTCCGAAAATTGTTTAACCAAATCACATCGATTAAAATGGATCCGTGAATATTTTCAATGTGTTTATGAAATGACAACTCTTTTGAATCAAATATTCGGTTGGTCACAGGTGGCAGTGATACTGTTTTGTTTTCATATTTTTGTGGCCGATTTCAATGAAATTTACTAACATTACATTTATTTTCGTGATGTGTCAACGGCACACGGTGTTGGTAAGTAGTATCGTCGCATACTTTTAATGATATTATGGATTAATCAAGCAAAAATAACCACAATTCTTGTCATCATGATCGCACATATGCAGTTGATAATCATTTACATGTTTCGAAGTGCGGCAAAGTGCCTAGCAAAGGTATATTTTCAGATTTTATCTTTTTAAATTGCGTTATTGCTTTCAACGTTGACTCAATGTCATCGAGCTTCATTTCAGATAGAGAGTATACTTTTGTCTTTCAATCTTGATTTGACTTCAATTTTCCTAATAAGGATCTTGTGATTGGGGTAAACATAAAGGCTTGACAAAAGGAAACAAATATATTAAAACATCCTTTTAAGCATTCAAATTTATTTGTTTTAGCTCGAAACTACCGAATTGCATTTCATACACCATTCAATTTCACTCCATGCCAAAGGACTATTTGTGATGGACAATGGAACATTTCTCAAAGTATCAGATTGAATTACTGACCATAATTCTTTTTTAAATATAATTAATTTTTGATTGAATTTCAGTTAATGGGTGCTATAGTGGCCTACGTGGTCATATTTGTTCAGTTTTTCAAAATGTTCTGAACTATACAATTACTTTTCAATTCAATTGTTACTGAGTCACATTTTATCAACCATTCAAATCAATTCAAAAGTGGAGCCAATCCAGTTCATATTGTCACACACGTCAAACGTCAAATATTTTGGGACAAAAGCCACGACCTGTCAAAACTGCCGACTGACAAGTGGAAACGTTTCTAAGCATAAAAATACAAGTTCATTCGTGTTTTCGTTCAGATCAAAATCCAAAAAGAAAAACAAGCAAAATGAATGAGGAATCTTCCGGTAATCCGCCACCTTTTCAGATAACATTTAAAGAGGTAGTCGTTGTGCTAGCAGACTCAAATGAAATATTGATGAATAAATGTCTAAATTGCAATTTTGTGACGCGAATCAATTCGTTCTCCAAACTAGCCCATTGGTAAGTGATGCAATAATTCAACGTCATTTTGAAATCTAATGAATGCTTTGAAATATTTGCAGGAGAAATTGTCCATCGAAAATGTTATTCAAGTACATTAATCAGAACTGTGGGAGAAGGGGCTATACGGCAATCTGTATGGCTTGTCGTTCACGAATTTCTGGCACATCCAACTTCCAAATGACACAGCATAACAAAAAATGTACGGCATTAAATCAAGACGCACAGAACACAACCGACAATATAAATCACAACGATTCACTCACTGAGTTTGACGAAACAGAAACAGCTGATGGAATCGAGTATATTTCCGAAAATGCGGTGAGCCGACGTGAGATGGATGGACAACGGAAATTGCAACTGATCCAATTGAATCTTGGTGATTTAGCTGAAGGTTTTATGTTCAAATATTCAGCCGGACCAAATGGACTGGTACGACTTGCCGAATGCCAGCAATGTATGCAAAGGGTTCGGCGTCCGTTCAACGTTAAATTAGCCAGACATCGGTAAGTATGCGAAAATAAAAAAAATCGTGAATAAGAAAGAAAAAAATTTAATGATCCAAAAAAATCTTCTTCACAATAGAAAAGTCTGTCCACTCAGGCGTGAAATGCTAATTAGCGTCTCCACTCAACCGACATCATCTCAAAGTAGTCTCTCGCTATTCGACATGACAATCTCAAGTTCGATCATAGATGACGACGGTGCCACCACATCCGCCATAGCCAGTGGTACAATGCGTATATGCTTTATTTGTAACACAACTTCCAGTCCATCTTATGTCAATTTGTACGACACCATATCCGAACACTCGAAAACGCCATTATTCGACTTCGTGTGGAAGTTTCTGGATGATCAACCAACAGTTAGGGATGATTCAATCGATGGCGCCAATTCTAATTGGAGTATGCTTTGTATACGGTGCTTCAATAAAATCAATCAATATGATTGTGCGTGCGTGACAGCTGCTCGGCTTGAACAAGAGCTCCGTGACAAACTGTCACAAACGGAAGCATTTTATTCGGGGCAAAATACAATTGATGAACCGAATGAAGAACAAGAAATATTTGACAATGGATTGAATGGAGGACAACAACAAGTCAATGAACCAAACGAAACTGACCAAAGGGATGAAGTAATTTATGAAGCAGATGACGATCCACTCAATGTTCCAATCAATTTGGACAGTCCACCACCAATTCAAATGGAAACAAATGACCAACAGCAAAATGAAGAGGCTAGCGATGAAACACGATGTGTCATTGAACTAAGTGACGAAGAAGAACAAGCCATCGAATTGAGCGACGACGAATGATGGCAACAAATTAAACAACTAGTTTTAACAACTTATTTTCATCACAATACTACTTTAAGGACGTATCTCATTATTCCTTTCATTTTTACAACACAGAAAATGTATTTTCTCTATATATAACGTTAAGCTACTTTGACCTATAAATTTTTGACAAAATTAGACTTTTTCTGTTTCAACTCATCAATACATTGTTATTATGTTGAAAAACATATTCATCCTCAACTCGTTGACAATTGTTAATCTTCCCGTAAAAAGAGAATAATTTTGAATAAAATGAATTTTGAGGCAATTTGTTTTCTCTATCAACAAGAAAATCATGTAAAAAAATACAAGCACGTGAAACAACAACAATTTGGGACAAACGGTTAACTGTCAAATGTGCCGCACAACAAGTGGAACGTTTCACAAACGTTGCACACTACATTGAGCCGGTTTCATCGTTCTATTTTTTGTCTCTCTCTCATTGCGTTTTATTTCCAAAAATGTATTCTCGAAATCAATTATCACCAGATTTGATCCAAGTAAACCAATCGTTTGAACAAGTTATTGTCGATCTGGACGATGGCAATCAGTTTTTGATGTTCAAGTGTAAATGTGGGTTTATTGTTCGCAATAACATGCTCACCAAACAGGCACACTGGTAAATGGTGCTATTCATTTTTGATTTTTATTTTTATGATTTACAATGGATTTTTGTAGGAAACGATGCCCGTCGAAGTTTTCATTCCGATATCTCAGTCAGAATGAGAGCGCAGGAGGTTGCGTTATTATTTGCACCATGTGCAGCATCAAATTCATGTCGCCCGACATTATTACAATGAGAACACATTCGCAAAAATGCACAAGAATAGCACATCAGCCAACAAATTCGATGCCGTACACATTCAGCAGTTCATACACGGGCAGCAACAGCCGGTTCGACACGAATCAAACATCAAATGCTGTCAAAAACATCCATGAGAACGCGGTCAGTCGGAAGGAAATTGATGCTCAACGAAAAGTGCTGATGGCAAAAAATGGAAAGATTCCGATACCAGGTAATGTTGAATCAGCAAATTGTTTGAGATGAAAAAACGTTGTGTCAACTAAAAAATATCGTCAATTTTGCTCAAGGTTTCCGAATCAAATATGTTTCAAACGAAAATGGCCCCGAGCGATACAGCGAATGTCTCATATGCAAGACATTATTCAGAAAGCCAACGAATTGCACACTGAAGGCTCATCGGTAAGAGAAAAATTGATTTTTGTGTCTGTCATTTGTCTAAAATGTCATCTCATCTTCATCAGGGCAATGTGCTTATATCCATCCAATGTACTGATGAGCGTTTCGACACAACCAATGGTGCCATTTCCATTCACATCTCTATCATCGACACCTCATTCATTGAACGCTCATCAGCACTCACCATTTCATCCGATGAACACTCATTCGATGGTAGCTCAGCCAAGACCATCTGATTCCATGCCATTACCGCCAATGTCTCATGTCTCATCTCATCAAATGCCATCTTATCAAATGCCGTCCCATCAAATGCCGTCTCATACGATGGTTTCACAATCACCGGATTCGCAACCATTCGATTTGACGATCACCAGTTCCATCCAGGGTGATGGCATGTCAAGATTCACGATTAAGGAAAACATTTCCAGATTTACTCCGCGCTCTCCGATCAAAATGTGTTTCATCTGCAACACAGCAACCAGCGAATCGTTTGTGAGCCTATACCGTACAATGTCGATGCATTCCAACACAAAAATCTATGATTTTGTTTGGCAATTTTTGAACGATCAACCCTCGGTGCGTGACAGCTCAGCTGCGGCGGCCAATTCGAATTGGAGCCTAGTGTGTGCTGAATGTCTTGATATGATTAATGAATACGATTATGCTCGTGTCACAGCCGCCAAATTTGAGAATTGTCTTCGTGACAAACTCTCTCGAACCGAAATGTACCATGTGAACCGACGAGATAATGTGGCAATACCCTTGGAAAGCCCAATAACCAGTGCTCAACGTGAAAGTGAGAAGCAAAAGCAGCTGCAAGGGCACCAATATGCGGACAGGACACCACCAAACGAAGTCAATACAACAGTACGAGATGGTGGCGAAAGATATGCTGATGAATCGAATGATGCTGTGCATTATCTCGTTGAGCTGAGTGATGAGGAGGACAATGAAGTAGAAGAAGAAATAGAAAAGGTGGAGACCATCGAACTAAGCGACGAAGAAGATGCCTGAACGGTTCAAGGTATTTCATTATAATTTTTTGAGGTTTCATTGCTGTAATTTGTCTGATTTGTGTTCTGATTGCAGATTTTAACAATAACAACAACAAAGTGCACGAAAAAAATACCTGAAAAAATTCAACCATTAAATGGACAACAATTAACATTCCAATCAGTTTATCAAATATTTTTGGTAAACAAAGAATTTCCAATAAAAAAAAATAAACTCAACAAATTGTTTGAGTTTGAAAAGAGACAACCGTTTTGCCTTTTGGTCATCATAACCACAAATTGATTGTTTTCTCATAGAATTGATTATAATCAAAAACGAAAAAAATTTATTTGCTCCCTAGTAGTTAGTAACCACTACAATAAAACCATTTTTGATCATCTTTATAAAATAAAATGAATTGAAAATTCAAAATGAAACCATTCATTTCAATGTTGAACATTTCTTACAAGAAACATTTTGAGCATTTTGCAACGATTTGAAAATGAAACGCAATTGCCGCGAAGTAAGTATATTTGTGACATTTGACTTATTGCTCATTGTTGTAAATGTCAGTTGGCGTTGTTTACAATCCGAACTAAACCAAAATCAATTGGGAACAAACGTTTTTCCAGAACGGACGTCAACATGGAAAATCCGGCAGCGGATAAATGGATGGAGGAAAACTTTATGCATACAGCTATTTATGGACGAGATGGAAAACTGATGTTAATGGCAAAATGTAAAAAGTGTAACTCTGTGCTCAGTGATAGCAAAATTGCAAAGTTGGCTCATTGGTAAGTGCAACTGAATGATTTTCAGTTAACAACAAATTAATCTCAATTCATTTAGGAATCGTCTTTGTATCAGCAAATATCAGTTTAAATTCAACAATGTGAATAAATTTGGCGAGAAAATAATCATCATTTGTTCGGTATGCCACAAAAAGTTCAACACAATGACAACAGCTTTTATGAAGAACCATCATATTAATTGCAACGCGCAACAAATGGTAGCTCCAAAGTCACCGATTCAACCGATTGTTAGCGCAACGGGATCAAACACAAATTGTGTTGACAAACAAATGCCGTCGCTTAGCACCGATCCCAATGGATCCGCACCCAGTACACTTACTCAAAATGTTGAAACAACAATTCAACCAACAGTCATTATAGCACCATTGAATCCAAAGGTCAATGTTGTCACTGTCAATTTGGATGAATTTCAGTTCAACATGAAAACGCTGAGACGAGTTCCTGATAACAAGAAAATACAGTGTGCCGAGTGTCGAATCTGTAAGAAGCATTTCAGCATGGAACTGATATTGCAACATCGGTAAGGAAATTGGTTTAAAATCTTTATTCAGTCAATTTATCAGCATGCACATTATTTTCAGCATAAAATGTAAAATCGTTGAAGAAAGTCCGGAACCAGTTGAACAGGAGCCAGAAATATTGATTAGCGTTCAAACAGTGCACACTGAGATTGTAAACGCACAGAAGAATGTAGCATGTGTAGCCGAAAACAACATAACTCCATCTGGTACTAAAAACACTACCACCAAAACTGGTCCTGATTGCCCACCACCAGAGCCCATCAGCGATGGCAACGTCAATTCAAAGCGAACCGTCAGCAAAACCAATTCCAGATCCATACCGAAATGTTTCATTTGCGAATCTTCCAATAGCAATTCATTTACAAATTTGTACGGTACCGTTTCGGCATACACGACCACAAGCATTTACAACTTTATCTGGAAGTGGCTGGGTGGAAAACCATCGGTTAGAAACGAAAAAACCGATGCCGCTAGTTTGAAACAGGAGGTTATTTGCTCCGAATGTCTTGATACTATCAACAAATACGATGCAGCTCTGGTAACGGCCAAACAATTCAAGAAACAAATTTGTGATAAATTGACAAAAACCGAAGCAAATTTTGAAAGGGTGCAAAATGAAGGGAACATCAAAGTGATAAACAGTGTCACTAATGGTGTTTCCGTGGAAGATAATGTGCACCACTATAGTATTATAATGGATGATACCGATACCGAAACCGATACCAATGGCAATTTGCCTGAAGCATCTCAAGCTGGAACAAGCCAAATTTGCTTGGCTCAAGAATTTGATGTCATTGATTTATGTGATGATGATTGAGTCACACATAAAACAGCCAAAGAAGAAACGAATAAAGAAAAAAAATTTATCTGAAACTGATTGAAAGTTGAAGAGAAATCCCAATTGGGTTTTGCTAGAGCACTCTTCTATTAAATTTTGTAATTTTAGTGAATTGAACGACTTTATGCATTCGTTGTTTTGAAAGATATTCTATTTTTATGCCATATGCACTTAATATATATCAAATCCAAAGAGGCAAAATGATCGCAGCATTTAATACAGAATATACACCATTTGTGCATTGAGATAACATGCCAAGATTACATTGAATAAGTCTTGGTAAAATTATGAAGAATGAAATGAGAGAATATCAAAAGTGTATGCCGATTGGTTACCCATGAAATAAAGAGAGATCTCATAATAACAACGGCGTTGTGTTTCATTTTCGTTGAATGTATGTATATGTGTGTGTGATACAGTGTTATTATAACAGCCGCGTAGCGGTATCATTTTTGCAAAGCCAGCAGTTTATTTGACATCTAACACTGGAATGTCATTATTTGACTGTTGTCATAGTTTGTGATGCACACTCTTTATTGAGCTCTCTCAAACTTATCGCAGTAGTAACATTGCGTTATCAATTTTTCTCTGTAGTCGGATACATAGAAAAATATCTACTGGAAATAAATTAGGATACAAACTAAATGTAAAACTGTTATTGACTCTTTGAAAGGATCCAAAATGGAACACGTTCCACATATAGAGCAAAAAACATCAGCGGAAAGTTATGAACATATTGTGGTTATTCAACTGAACGGCGAATCCAGAACGATGTGCAAGTGTATAAATTGCAACATTGTCACGATGAATAGCAGTTTCAATCTTTGGAAGCATTGGTAAGCAAGTGAATTCCGTTAGATTTGGTTTGAATTTGATTGAATTTTTATGGTATTTCAAGGAAATACACTTGTCCGTACAAGATGTTGTTCAAATACAATTATTCAACAACGCATCCGGATAGAAGCAACGACATGTCCATTACGTGTTTGGTGTGTCAGAACATTTTTTATGAAACGACAATTGGTTTTATGACAACACATCGAAAGTATTGCAAAGAAACGACTCAAGTGGAAGTCCAACGATTGAGTCACAGCGATCGCTCAAGTCCATCGATCACAACGTCTCCTTCGCGAACAGATGATGCCTCAGAAGGCACGCAATCTGGTGATTCTCCAAACCATTCCACGACTTCTACATACCGGATTGAACCGACCAATGAGACAAGTATGCGATTTGTCATAAAGAAAACAAGTACTTTAGAAAAGAGCCGACGAAGCGCCGAATGTCAAATTTGTAAGAATCTTTTCGTTACTAGTTCAAACAACCCGTTGCAGACCTGGTAAGGAAAATGCCATAAAATTATTCATTTCGTAAAGAAAATTTAGCACATTTTTTTTAACACTTCAGTAACCAATGCAAGGATTGTCAATCGAAAACCACTGAACCCGAGCAAGATGTGTTGATAAGCGTGCAAACAGTGCACAGTACAAAACACATGGATACATCGAATCCGTTGGTCCGTAGAGCATCTTTTCCAACGGGAACCGAACTCCATGACTTTATGGGCCATGAAAATGATTCCAGCATCACAGAAGATGAAACGAACGTGTACCCATGTCGGTTGTGCAATAAGCGATACTCCACTATGGCTAACATATATTGCCATGTTCGCGCACAGCATAGTCGCTTCTTATGCAGTTTGTGTATGAACATGTTTGAACACGAGGCGGAACTGAAGGAACACATTCACAAATGCCCAAAGTCAAGTGTGAATAGGCCACAATGCGTCGTATGCAAGCATTACTTTTCGAACTCCTGGTCTTTAGCGCGGCACATTCAGGTACATGTGTCAGCCGGTGAATGGTAAAGAATATAGTATATACCCTCAATTGTTTTTTGTCTAAATTTTAATTGAATTTTTCAATTTTTTTTTTTGCAGCGACCCAGACATCTTAACCAAACAAAGGGTAAAAGACATTGAAAAAGGAGACGATGATCCCAACGAAATTCATGATTCATCTAATGTCGTGGAAAGTTCGCAAGACGAAGGTTTCCTCTCCTTGACAAATGCTGATTCATCGTTACTGCGTCAACAAAGTGAAATCTGTTTCATTTGCAATACAACGACCAGTGAATCGTTTGCGGATTTATATGGAACAACAGCGGCTCATTCTGGCAAGTGTATCTTCAATTTCGTATGGAAATTCCTAGGTGGCAAACCATCAGTACGAAATGATACAATGGATGCCTCCAGTTTGACCCAAGATGTTGTCTGCTCCGAATGCCTCGGTATGATCAATGAATATGATAAGGCGCGTGTTACTGAAAAACGGTATAAAAAACTATTGCGAAATAAACTGGCCAACACGGAAAACTATTATGAGCGGTTACAAAGTGAAGACGATGGGTGCAAAAAAGTCGGAGCAAATCGACCAGACAAATCTCAAATCGAAAAAATGAAACGGAACTAGCTAGATGATCTCAGGCACAAAATGAACCAAAGTGAATTTGAATAGATTTTGTTTCAAATATGTTAAAATTTCTTAAACAAATTATTATATTTTAGTACAATAAAAAAAAACAATTTTTTCTAACGTTTTGCTTTGAAATATTCAAATAATTGAACAAGAAAACGTTGTTGTTGGAAGCTGTGGAAAATGCCTATGCCAGGCGTGTTCTTATGAGAAGGCATCAAAAGTCATACAAACAATTGAAAAATCCTATCTCGGTGTAGTTTGTGGTGTTTCATTCAATAGGCGATCAATGCTCAATAAACACTTGGAGGAACACGGCGTTTATGGCAGTCCACAATGAAATTAAAAATAATTCATTGTCGGTGCTAGAAACCGTTCCATGGTTTGAAAAAGGAGGAAATTTTCGAAATTCCCATTCAGTTCCTATTTGTTAATTTTTTAAAAAATCTTTTTGCAATAATAATATTCTTCCAAACAAAATATTCATTCAAAATTATCTGAAATTTACGCTAAATAACAAATGCGTCCTAATATTCAAATTTGTCACAAACTGACAAACCACTGTTTTGACATTAATTTTTCCTTTTGTATTTTTGACATTAAATTTCAACAAAACTTCCTTAGGAGACTGAATATTTTGAATTTACTATTAAAAAAATTAAATAGCAGTAAAAAACAATGTCGACGCAAGTTTGTTTTATTTGTAACAGTGCATCAGAAAATTGTCAAGCTAATTTAGCTGAGATAAAATCACGATATTCCAGTTATTCGCTACGTATTTTCATAAAGAAGTTTCTACGAAATTTTGTTCCAAGTCGGAATGCCACCGATTCAACCAATTGTATCTGCGCCGAGTGCTTGAAACAAGTCAATGAATATGATGCCCTGTGTGTTAAAGCAAAGATGATCGAAGATTATTTACACACTTTACTGGTAAACAGTGATAAATCCTGGCATGCAGCACAAAACACAACGATTGACAACGATGATGTGAAATTCATTGAAATACATGAAACCAAGCCTGTTGTGCAAATGTATTTATTGGAATATTGAAATGGTTTGTTGGACATTGTTTAATATTTTATTTTTATTTTAGAGAAAAAGCACCAATCGAAAATTTCGCATCAACCTCCTTAGACCCAAAAGAAAAAACACCGCATAAATGCCTTAATTGCGGTGAAAAGTTTGAGTACAAAATTGATTTTCTTGTAAGTCATGAACGTTTTATTTTAGTTTAGTGAATGTTCTTTTGATTAAACGTCTCTTCTTGTTTCATTTTTTTTAGCATCATGAGCGAACCCATAAAAAGGATCAAAGAACAGATGGTTTGAAATGCGCTTTGTGCTCAGTGGTTTCCGAAAATGAGGCTGCCAGAGGTTTACCATCACTTCAATGTACACAATGCAAAAAGACATTTACCCAGAGAAAACATTTTGCAGCACATATGTTGAGACATGTGAGTGTACTTTTATATTGAAGCGATTGTTTCAATTTGATTTTTGAAAGTATTATTTCATTATCATTTAGAAAAACCGTCAGAATTATCAGTGTGAAATGTGCGGAAAACTATTTTCATGTCAACCAACTTTGCAATCACATATGAAGAGTCACAGTGAAGTACGCACTCGAGTGTGCCACATTTGTTCAAAAGGATTCAAGCTTACGCATAATCTTAAAAAACATCTGGACGTTGCACATGTAAGGGACCATCGCTAAGTAGTTACAGTCTCTCATTTATATTGAAATAATTCATTCAAAAGGTTGCAATCAGAATAGTAACTAATGCCTCTATTTTGTTACCGAAATTTCAGAAAGGAGAAAAGTGATTCAGTACAAAAAGGCATCAGTACAACAGAGATATTAAGGCGATTGGAGATTCGATGCAATTATTTGCTTCTGAATAAAATTTACTTTTGTTATACTTCCATGAAGAGTATTAAAAGTAGTCAGTTGTTCGTTATGTAGAAGAAATATATTATGGAAAAAATCTCAATAATTGTTGGTTTTGCCAGAGAAAACCGTACTTATTTTCAAAAAAATTCAATTCATGCCTTACAGCAACCGAATTTGAAAATGTCTCAAAATTATGACACTAAATATATTCGCAAATTGTGACATACGCTGCGAGCTGTCACTTTGACATTTTGATGCATCAAAGTTTGGTTGGATGTAAATAAAGAAGTTTTTCTCTTGCAAAAAGATTTCATATTTTTTTTGTTTCAAAAATGAGTCTTTAACAAAGAGAACGCACAATAAATCTGTATTTTAAAATAGTTGGAATTGCTATTGTCACAAAGAAAAATGGATATAGCAATAAAGTGTTTTGTTTGTCACGTAAAAACGGACGATTGGCGTAATGATTTGCAAGGATTGAAGTCGCAGCATTCATGTACCTTTGTCACGGACTTTATTAAGAAAATTCTTGGCGATTTTGATTTAAAACGAAATGTGGACGATGAATCGAATTGCATTTGTGCCGATTGTCTCAATCGATTTGAGGAATACGACTGGACGTGCACAATGGCCAAACAATACGAAAAAGAATTATACGATTTGCTTGTGAAAACCGATGAATTGTTCAATGCCGAGCCCACAGTGGATGCTGTAGATGACATGGATACAAAAACAAAAATTGCCAAAACGTTTGGTGACCCATTGACAGATTTCCCTGTCGGGCTACCGATTCGAAATGACGAGCTTGATGGTGGTGATGATGATTTGATAAAAGTGATGGTTGAACCACTCATTGTGTCGATGCTAAAAGACAAACTATCCGACGACGAGCTACCGGAGAATAAAGAGTTGGAACCACCATACAATGAGGAGTTGGATAGCGGAGCTGTTGAAACTCAACCAGATGATCCAGATTTTGATTGCAAGGCCGAAGATGATGATGGTTCTAGCTTCGATGATAACGAGGATGACGATTACGTTCCACAAAAACGGAAAGTAAAACCACGAAAACCAACGAAAATGGTGCCAAATGTCAAAACCGAAGACGGTGAAGCACCAGTTCGGAAGAAACGCGGTCGTAAACCGAAGATCAAAGATGAACAAGATAGCAAACCACGCAGAAAACGAGAGAAAAAAACACACGAATGCAAAGACTGTGAAAAAGTGTTCGACAAATTGGTGGATTATGTGGTAAGTCTCTGTTAAAATCGGCATTTTATGGTTCGTTCTAGCTTTGAAAAATGATTCACGGGATTTTGCACCGGAAAATTTTCCGTGTGAATGCAAAAACCCGTGTGATATTTTCCGTGTCTAGATTTACCGCTCAATTTAGGTGTCTAGGTTTACCGTAAGACAAATTCTGTGCAGTCATTTTACTGCCTTGAGTGATTTTGGTCACGGAAAAAAGTTTGACACAAATCATTTTGACAGTCGAAAAAGTTGCATGACGCGTCTTAGGTTATAGAATTATAATTCGCAATGGATCCAGAATGTAAATTTATCTGTTTCGCTGCACTTTTGGTGACTTTGATGGCATTAATCGTACAAAGACGTAGAAAAAGAGAAATGGTAAAACAGTACTTAAAAGTTAAACCGCTGCATTTTCATTCCTACTTCATTCGTATAGATCAACATTCGCGCTTCTTCATGCTCTCCATTTGCACAAAATTGATGAAAATTTCAGTGAACTTTTTTCAACTCCTCATCTTAACCCTCAACTGCATGAATTTTTCCTAGGACTGGGAGTACTGGTATTTGGTTGATTTTTGGCCATAGATAACGAAACAAATATTCATAATCCTAGATTTCCCATGGTTTAGTCAGGAAATGCGATAGAAATAAGTCAGAGAACAATGAAATCCATTGTTTAAAAGTGTCAAAAATATGTCTAATTTAGAAACCGAATAATTTATTTTGTCAAATTTTCGTTTTCGTGCACATTTTTGTTTATAACTCACCAATCGTACGACATAGACAAATGACGCCAAAGACAAAAATAAAGAAAAAACATTGACAAATAAAAATTCCCCTTGAAGCAATGTCATCCGCCGTACGATTCACATTATACAGGTGTTTAAATGATGCCCGCCAAAAGGCGGGCTTATGCAGTTGAGGGTTAACATATTCCAATTTCATTTTACAGGCTCATCGAAAATGGCATCGTGAATCGTTGATTCCAGAATTCCGCTGCAGCAAATGCTTTTTCATATCAGAAAATCAAGAAGCATTTGAAGCACATGCGAAACTACACGAAAACAAACCTCCATTGCAATGTGTATTCTGTAATTTGACGTTTACTTTCAAAGGTACACTGACCAAACACACAAGAATTCATGTAAGTTGACGCTGTGTTGTGAAACATTTTCTCCATAAAATTCATTCTTAAAAGTTCATTTTGTTTTAAATTGAATTTTGCTTCTATTTTCAGTCCAATCAGCGCAATTATCAATGCAGCATGTGTGGCAAGCAGTTCTTACGTTCTATCTCACTCAACACCCATATGAAGGTACCTACTAAAAATGAGAAATGTTTTTTCTGTTTGAAGAATGGAATTATTATTAATAATTGTCTTATTTTTGTAGTATCACCTGAACATGAAGACCAAACAATGTCCGCACTGTCCGATGGTGTTTGTTGAAACGAAAAATCTCACACGCCATCTGAAAACACATGTGAGTCTCTACAGACCATCCAACGATGGTCCGATGTTTGTTTTATTTATCAAATTGTTCCATTTTTTCAATTTACAGACGCTTGAAAAACCATACTCATGTAGCATATGCGGTCGAAGGTTCGCGTACAGCTACAACGTTCGGTAAGGATTTAATTTGAAATAAAAAAATTTCGTTGCATTCTAAATTGATCTCCTTGACATTCCAGACCGCATGAACAAACACACACCGATCGAAATGTATATCGGAAGTTCAAATGCACAGTAACCGATTGTAAATCGGCCTTTGATAGTAAAGCCAAGCTCAACACTCATCTACAGAAAAGCCATGCAATGACATCACTCATTTACGAAAACACAAACAATCCAACACGATTGGGCCTATAAATCATCTAATTCAACATTTAATCTATTTTATGTAAACTAGTATAAGAAAAATTCTTCAATATTACAACAAAATAAAGGGTCTTACGGATGTAGGATGAACTTATCTAAGAAAGATTGAAACTTCTTTTGAATAAAGAAAATTACCTTTTTTATTTATAAAACAAATGACCTACTTACAATAGTTGTCGAAGTTATGTTGATTTTCACTACGGTTAAGGAGAAACCGGAAACGTTCGAGCACAAAATTGACCCCATCGTTTGAACCATAACCATCATTCGTTGGGTGAATGATTTCTTTATTTTGATTTCGTGATTTTTTGAGTGATTTTTTTGGGTGGGATTTTATGATTTGGTTAAAAATCAAGGAAATCATGAAGATCCTGAATATCCGGTTGTCATTCGTTGGGTTGGGTAGGTTAAATCAATAAGTGTTTATTATTTTATTTATAATAATTTCAAGATTTCCCACAATTTGGATCTGTTCGAATGCCTAAAAATCATTCCGACGTATTTAGAAAGAACAAACAAAAACGGTTAATTGGTTCATTCACTGGTTGCCATAGAATTTATTGTCACCTACTGTAATTACAGTCTAACTAGTTTTTTTTCGTATTTACAATTCTATCGAAATTGGCTGGAAAAATAATGGAATTAATATTTGGTGAACGAATGATAAATGAGATTTCGAGCGTGTCATTGCTTCTCTAGCAAAACCGCTGAATCATAAAGGGTGGGTAATGTGGTAAGTTTCCAATTGCCTTCGGTTAGTTTCCATTTGTGCTTCTCTTCTTCTGGATCATCCTCCTCGATCACTTTCATTTTTCCACTCAAATGGACTTTGGTCAAGTGGTTGCCTTTCTCTAAAAACTGATTCACCTTTTCGACGGAAAATCTGCATCCATCTATGGATATTTCAGTCAATTTGGTGAGTTTATTCACAATTTTCAGTAGACGCTGATCAATGCACAGACAATCATTTTCCGAAACAATTGTAAGTTTTTCGATGGTTGAATTTTCGAGAACAAACTGATACCATACTTCATTAACGCGACCCTTCAATGTGCACTCTTTGAGGCGATTAAACGTTAGTATGGTTGCACGTTCGGTATTGTATCTCTCGAGATCGGAATTTATGATTGAAATGGTGAGTTGTTGAACACTCTCAAACTGGATAACATCCGTATATTTATGTACTTGTGTTGGACTATAGACGATTTCCAAGGCTTCAAGTTGTTTCAATTGCGTGCTGACATGCTTCCATGTATTCGGGTCACAGCCAGACAGGTTTAATCTTCGAAGTTGTGGGTTCAAATCAATAACCACCATCAGATTTCTACGCGTAATGCGTGATTGAATGAAAGCCAAAGGGACGACACGTTTTGACGAAGTCCACGGCGAACTCATGAACTATCGAAAAGTCAATACAAAATGATACGAGAGTTCGTGGCGCTGCGAGCGCTCAAATGATGTTTGTACTGAAGTGTCGTCAGCTTGATGAAAGCATATGCTCTGATTTTCAAATACACCAAATGTGGAAATGATACTTCAATGCTGTCAGGATCAGTGACTTCTTCGGGACACAATTCAAGCCAACGCATTTGTGGAAAGAGTCTATTTAGTTTTAATCTTTGCCCCAATTTGCCGCCGATGATGGACACTCTTTGAACATTTTTGAACACCACCTCGTCTCCAGTCAACATGCGCTTTGTAATTTCACGAGTGATGTCAACGATTCGGAACAGCATCTGAAGGTGTCATCTACCAGGTCATCGAAAGATTCTGAACCGTCAAAATCAATCAACAAATCCGAAATTAGGTGGCCGAAGCAACGTACAACCTGGGATGCTTGGACTTTTTCATTGATCTCAATGCTGTCATCCGTATATTTGATGGGCGAACAACCGCTTGAAAATAGGGTCATATAAATGAACACTCGTCTTGAGTGGCAATCTTGGAAAAACAATCGACCGGCTTGTGGAGTGAGTCGACGGTTTGGTAAGTCCAAATGTTCTTCTGTTTCGGCCAAATTGAGTAAGTCTAGCGGATCCAATGAGTGAAATATGAATTCGAGGCAATTGTCTGGTAATTCGGTGATATTTTTCGTTCGTTGGTGGTTTGCAGCCTCTTGTGTTTTGTTGGCCATTATTTAGTCAGACCCGACTCGGTCAGACCTGATATTTTTTAACAAAATAATTCCAGCAACGATATGAAGATCAAGAAAGAGATGTTGGGTGTGACAGCGATGTTAACAATATTTCTAATAATAAAAGTGATAATGAAATTGTCTGTCTCAAAATGTAATGTCACATTGTGCCAAATATCATTGAATGTCAATAGAGGGGAGGGTTTATTGCTTTTGACACAATCCACACGTATAATTGCAAATTTCGAAACGATGGAAATTGAATTCTCAAAAACCATAATAAGCGAGATATTTTCCGGCTCTATTGTTCTATACGAATGATATTTTCGAGTTTCCTCACCGAGCTGATCTAAGAGAAGAATTTAACTCACGTAGAGATGTATGAAAATGCTGAAAACAACTTATCCATACCTTTGCTTGACGTTGAAAAATGATTTGCTTTTTTTATTGTTGCTACATACAGTTTTTTTTTATTTTCATGTCCTTAAAATATTTTGCTTGAAAAATAATGAACAATATACTTAATGATGAATTATAAGTAACGGATAATTTTTCAAATATATCCGAAGCTGTATTTAGAATATATTTTAAATAAACCATAATTTAAATAAATAAATCAAACTAGATTGTACCTCGTCTTTCAAGTAAAACCGAAGCCAAATCACATTCAAGATACCGTGTGGGTCTGAAATTATCCTTTTTAGTAAGTATCCAATTATCTGTGTTAAATTCTCGCTTATGCATCTTCTCTTCTGGGTGTAGAACAAGTAATTCCTGTTCTTTCCACCTAGCTGGCATTATGTTTCCGATCAAATGAACTCTGGTCAAATAGTTGCCTTTCTCTAAAAACTGATTCACCTTTTCGACGGAAAATCTGCATCCATCTATGGATATTTCAGTCAATTTTGTGAGTTTATTCACAATTTGCAGTAGACGCTGATCAATGCACAGACAATCATTTTCCGAAACAATTGTAAGTTTTTCGATGGTTGAATTTTCGAGAACAAACTGATACCATACGTCATTAACGCGACCCTTCAATGTGCACTCTTTGAGGCGATTAAACGTTAGTATGGTTGCACGTTCGGCATTGTATCTCTCGAGATCGGAATTTATGATTGAAATGGTGAGTTGTTGGACACTCTCAAACTGGATAACATCCGTATATTTATGTACTAGTATTGGGCTATAGACAATATCTAAGGCTTCAAGTTGATTCAAGTTCATGCTGACATGATTCCATGTATTTGGGTCACAATCAGATAACAGGTTTAATCGTCGAAGTTGTGGGTTCAAATCAATAACCACCATCAGATTTCTCCTAGTTATGTTTTGTGATTCAATGTAAGCATATGCTTTAATTTTCAAATACTCTAAATGTGGAAAAGTTTCTTGGATGCACTCTGGATCGGTGACTTCTTCGGGACACAATTCAAGCCAACGCATTTCTGGAAAAAGTCGATTTAGTTTTAAACCAAGTCCCAATTTACCACCGATGATAGACACTTTTCGGACATTTTTGAACACCACCTCCTCACCGATCAACATTTGCTATGCGATCCCTCGCAGCGAAAATGACACCAACGACTCTGAGCAACATCTGAAGGTGTCATCTACCAAGTCGTCGACTGGTTCGGATGTGTCAAGATCGATCAATAAATCCGAAATCAGGTGGCCGAAGCAACGCACAACCTGGGATGCTTGGACTTTTTCATTGATTTCAATGCTGTCATTCGTATATTTGATGGGCGAGCAGCTGCTTGAAAAGAGATTCATATAAATGAACACTCGTCTGGAGTGGCAATCTTGGAAAAACAATCGACTGGCTTGTGGAGTGAGTCGACGGTTTGGTAAGTCTAAATGTTCTTCTGTTTCGGCCAAATTGAGTAAGTCTAGCGGATCCAAAAACCGAAAGATCGATTCCAGACATACATCAGGTAGTTCGGTGATATTTTTCATTCGCTGCTGGTTTGGAATATTTTGTATTTTATATGCCATGATTCTGCGATACACCTGAAAATCAATTGAGGGAAATAATACAAATTACACCATGTTACCGATACAGCGAACTAAATTTGATTTTTCGGAACATAAAACTTGGATACTTTGATATTTTGCTTCATAGCACACTTACGCTGAAAATTGATGGTTTTACGTGTCAAAGTGATTAACAATTCTTACTTGAATCGGTCAAAAATTGAAATTATAGAAGTTTATTGGGTTTTCCACACGTATTTGATTGTTGTTTGTATGCAACGTTGCATGAAATTTCAAACTTTATAATTCACAGAATGTCTGATTCAAATGAAACAAATATATATTAATACTTAGAAATATTAGGAGCGAAAAATATTTATTACGTCGAACGATGTATAATCGATGTGACACTGCTTAGATACGGAATTTATTTGTCCCAAAATGTAATGTCACAATGTGTCAAATGTCGCCGAATGTCAAGGTGAGAGTTTTTGTTTTGTTTCGAAGCAATCAATAACAGCAACACAAATTGTGAGACAATTTTTGCCAATTTGTTATGTGAAACGAGTTATTTGAGGCCAAATCGAAAATGACGAAAGAAGTGTGTTTCATTTGCAACACTGAATCGGATGATTTGTGGAAAATGAATGAAGTCTCTTCACAACACACGAATACTCCAATCGTCGAATTGTTGAAGGAGATTCTAGGTGTTTTTGACATAAAACGAACCATCGACTGTGAAAGCAATTGTATTTGTTCAGATTGTTTCAATCGTTTGGAGGAATATGATTGGGCTTGTGACATAGCCAAAAAACGGGAAAAAGATATAAGCGATACATTTCTAAAGACCGAAACACTTTATCCCAAATTGGGTGAAAGTAAGACGATTGAGAATGTGAGCAAAAAAATCGACTCAAGTGTTGATCTATTGCCAAAAGTAGAAGCCGGGCGTATTCTTTCGTTTGAATTTCGATCAACAACGATACGAAAAATTACTATTGATAAAACGCAGATAAAATGCGACCCACCAGAGAGGAATGTCATTGGGGAATCAAAAGAAGTGGTTGACATCGTGGATGATAGCTCAGGACATGAACAAGAATATGATATGGATATGGATATGGATAGTGGAAGTGATTTTGAATGCACACCAAACAAGACATCAACAAGTAGTATATCAAAAGAAATAGTCGTTCCAACCACATCACGTTCAAATCCCAGAAAAAGGCGCAAAAAGAATACTGGGGCTGATGACAACGAGTCGTCGAACGAAGATGAATTGCCCACACCTAAAAACAGGCATGAGTGTTTGTATTGTGGACAGGCATTCGCCAGAAAATCCGATTATATTGTAAGATTTTGAACAAATTTTTTGGATATTTCATGTGTTAACATTGGATTTGCTCTATTTAGACGCACGTACGATGGCATAAAAAGCAACAGAAGCCTCGATTTAGCTGCGATATGTGTTCCTTTGTCCTGGATGACCAGGCATCATTTGATGCCCACAAAAAGCTTCATGAAAATACACCAAAACTTGAATGTGTGATTTGCAATAGAGTCGTTTCAACAAGGGGAAATTTAACGGCCCATATGCGAGTTCATGTGAGTTTTTGTTGTTGTTAGAACAATCCTGCTATTTCAAATACGTTTCTGGTATACAAATTCATCGTAATTAAACCGATTTTTGTTCAAATTCTTCTAATGGACCATCATTTTTGATTGCACAGGGCACGCCGAACCATATTTGTCATATATGTGGCAAGGAATTCATTCACAATACTTCTTTCGATGCACACATGAAATTTCATGACAACAGCCGATTGTTCAGGTGCAAGGGGATGGACATCAATGCTAATATTCTATTTTCGTGCAAATTTCTTTTGTCTAATGCATTTTAAATAGAGATTTGTAGCTCCATAAAAAATTTCTTACATTAATGTATTGAATCAATGTAAATCAAATGGCAATTTTATTTTTGGTGATTTTTGAGTGTTTGTAAACAAATTCTACATCTGAAATACATTGTTCCTATGTAATTCTCATGCGAGAGCGTTGCCCATAAGGAATACACAGCACAGTATATTACTTATGGAAGAGCGCCGCTGTAGATTAACGGTACTGTGTGCATAAGAAGTGTACGGAAATCTCCATTTGAAATGCATTGAACCAATATATTTCAAATGGGCAGCTGTATTTCCTCTAATATTTCATTTTTTTTTTGATAATTTTACTAATATTTCACTAGTATTCTAATGGTGTCTAACCCTTTGTTCAGTTGTCAACAGTGTCCTATGAAATTCAACATCGCCACCAATTTGAAAAACCACATGCAGACTCATGTAAAATTTCCATCTCGCATTATTTTCCGATTTACGTTTCTTTCGTATTTCGTTTGATTAAATAGACTGCATTTGTTCCCATTGTTCACAGAGGCAACATAAGCCATACGCATGTAAAATATGTGGGAGTCGATTTGGATACTTGGGAAATATGAGAGCGCACGAGAAGACACACTCATCAACCGAAAAAAGTCACAAATGCTCCGTGTGCGATGCACAGTTTGCAACGCAATCCAAAATGATTCAGCACATGGACAAACTCCATTCGACATCGGTATTGCATAAAAAAGAAAAGAGAAAAAGAAGTCATGTCTACAATTTTGTATCGCCAACGAATGAATGTGATCAAAATGAATAAAATTTGCAATAAAGATGTGGGTGTTTATTTAAATTAAGCTTCTAAGCATTATGATGATCTTGAATGATTCTTTCTTTTTCTTCTATTTTGATTTATTTTCGCAAAAGTAATTGTTCTTCCAACAATAAATCATTCAATAGATAATTTTTCTGAGATATTGAGCTTGAAACCGAAATTGTACAAAGTAAAACCGATTAAATTAGATTATTGCTAGTTTTGTGTTCGTTATTCTAATAACTAGTGATAAGCGGCGGCTCATTTCCATGGCACATATTTTCTGTCGTTGGTTAGTAGCTCCTTGATGAATGCCACACCCTTCGGTAGACTCTTTATCTCCTCATTCAACACCCGGCGTGGATTTGTTCGCACATTTCGCCATTCGGTGCTATCGATATCGCTTAGTTCGATGATGTAATCCTGGTAGCTTTCCGTCTTGAAGTCCAACATGGTTTTCATGATGTAGATTAAACTGTAATGATTGAATGATTAACATTAATTCTAGTTATGGTCGAATTCGTCTCAAATCCAATTTTCTTACCCATTTTCTTCTTTGATCAGTGCATTGACTTTCCGGCAAATTTGATGTATTTCTTTGACTTTGTTCTGAGCTTTGACACAGTACTCGTTCATTTTATCATCAAACTCCGATAAATATGCACTTGTTTCACACAATGGCAATAGATTGCTTGGCAATTTGGAATTAAGCTCTTGCACTTCGAGAAGGAACGGCGCATACGTTCTTTGGCTCATGTGTTTCGGACAGAATTGACGATTGATTTTCGTGAACTTTAGCGCTCCATACATCTCAACACTATTCTCAGTTGTGTTTGGGTCGTAGATGAGGCAGACTTTGAACACATGCATCAGATTGTTTCGCAGATGAATATTGCCTTGGAAGAACCAAATGTCATCGAATGTCCAATTCTTCAGCATGCTGGAAATAAAAGAATCGTTTATGCAATTGATATGGAACAATTATGGGCAAAATGAACTAAATTCCGATATTTTTCTTAGATTTTTCTCCAAAAATTAAGCAAAACATGCAAACCTACCGGCATTTGTTCAGTGTTAAAATGAAAATGTCTGGAATAGTTGGCAAATATGCGCCGACCACACGCTGCTCCCACATACGATCGATCTCCGCTTCTTGCTCTTCACTGAAATTCAGAGTAAAATTTTAATTTTTCGATGGAAAATTGTGTACCAAAAACGACATTTTATGTCGAGTTGCTCTTGTGAAAAAGCTTATTATCTCAGAATTTGACCACTTACTCTTCCCATTTCATTTTGTTCATATACAGAAATTTCCATGATGGCGCTTCAACATTTTGTGATACCAGATCATCGTCGTTGTTGTTATTGTCGAAATTAAGATCGATGCTTTCAATTTCCCCTCTCTCAAATTTGTCTCGTTCTTCTTCCCATTGTTTCGCTTTGCGTTTTATTTGATCCATGCGATTGCAGAAATCTTTGAACACATCTTGTGGTGTGGCCAATCCAACCAGTTTATCATAGCCAGAAAAGTCAATCTTAATTTCACTCAATGGTTTATCGGCAGTTGATTTCGATAGATATGATGTTTCATCGGCTTCACAGTTCGATCCAATGCTGCTGCCTCTGCGTTGCATGATGCTTGAACGGCTGATTGGAGCCATTGAAATATGTTGAGGCGGCTCCATTGCAACATTTTTGGTTGATTCCATTGGTATATGTTTGGGTGCTGCTGCTGCTACTGCTTCTTCTTCTTCGTTCACAACAGATTCACTTTGATTCGCCTCGGCTGAAGTGTTGTTCACTTCAAAAACGTTGCTATGACGCAGTCGGCTGGATTTCTTAAAGGCTTGTATTTCGTCGGCTTTTAATGTATCTGACAATGATGGTGGCATTGGCTCTGTCGTCAATGTGTGATCCATCCCTTTCATCGCGAAATCATGTGCACTGTATCGCATGCTTGGCATGTTGATATCGCTGTGCAAACTTAACTTGCTCAAACTGCAACTTTTGTTGGAGACTGATCCGTGTTTTCGCTCAACAAAATCATCAATTTCCAGACTTTCCAGTGAAATGGCCAAATCGAGTTTGGTGTTGCAAATTTGGTCGTCTTCATCATCATCATCTTCAATGAATGTGAGCTGCTTCGATTCTTCCAAACCACTTGAAGTGTTTTTATAATCAAATGGTGAATCATTCAGTGCGATCGATTCATTTTTGACGATGGTTAAACGCTTGTTATCTTCGACTCTGGTCGGCATTGGGTTGTCATCAATAGAATCATCGATTTTGATTGGGGTGATTTGTATTATAGACTGTGTCATTAAGTTACTCACTCGGTTCAGTTCGGTTTTTAGCGTTGGTTCCACGGAAATAGTCATTTCCTGGAAGCATGTTCTTCTTTTTGTATCAAGTGCAGCTGCAACGGCTGCTATTTGTGGATCAACAATTGAAGAGTCACTGATCTCAATCGGAAGTGTGTTTGTTTCGTTGGCCTCATCCAATTTGCTGTCATTCTGAATGGTCGCATGGAATAGTACCGTTCCACGGCGTGCCTCAATTGGCTCTTGCTTGAATTCAGACACTAGCGTTTCTTCTTTGCTGTTATTAGTCAAATCCAGCGAAGACAAATCACTTGCGTGTGTCGTTTCAATCAATGTCGGATCATTCTCCTTATCAATGCCAAGGTAAAATGGTGTCTTGTTGAGATTGTACTTTTTGGCCGTTGGCACCGGTGAAACTTCGCTCATATCCAAATCGCATGAATCACGAATCGTTTGTTGCTTGGTTTGATTGAAGATTTGAACTTGTTTTACCGGCACTTGAACTGGAGCTTCATTGATTTTGCCGCCAACGAATGTCTGATCGATATCTGAGCCCAAATGAAGCGTATTGTTTTCGATTTTCGCACTCTGAATGGATGTGTCGCAATCGATGTCAGTCGATCTACTATAATTGCCATCATTCAGCCGGGTTGAATGCAACGGATGATATGATATACACATTGAATTCAAGTCCGCACCTCTGGTCAATTCAAAAGCATCGCTTCGATCAAACAATCTCGTTGCATTTTTGCTGGGCGATTTACAAATGACTGATTTTCGTGTCGATGGTTTGAATGCTTCGGTATTCTGCAAGTCCATTGATATATCGCCGAAAATGGTTTTATTGTTGTATGTCTGAGCGGCTGATTTGGTTGTTGAATCAAAGGACATTTCTCGTAGTTCGTTTATTGTCATTCGGCTGGACGATTGCGTCGGCTTCTTTGAATTGGCCGGTTGAGTGACAGGCAAATTATTCCAATGCATCGTGTCCAATGACATGTCGAGTGCGAGATTTTCGGTCATTTGACGTGGATTCATACCAAATGTTGGCGTATCTAGGGAAACATCTTGCGCTTTATGTGTGGTTTGACGACGCGTTGGCTGATTTTTCAGTTCTGACGGCAGAAACTCGATTGACATATCCGAAAGTTGTGCACAATTTGACGACTCATTTTTGTCGAATGACATTTGGAACGAGTCATGAATTGTTGCGCGTTTACTTGGCTGCAAAATCGATTTTGTTGCTGAAATTTGCTGCAGAATTGGGGATTCAACCATGGCTCGTTCGCCAAGTATCGTATCACGACGAGTCGATGCCGTTTTCGTTGATATCGATGCCAAAATACTTTGCTTTGGTATTGGTGACTCGACCATGGCTCGTTCATCAAGTATCGTATCACGACGAGTCGATGCCGTTTTCGTTGATGTCGATGCCAAAATACTTTGCTGTGGTATTGGTGACTCGACCATGGCTCGTTCACCAAGTATCGTATCACGACGAGTTTGGCGATCATTTGTAGTCTTCTTCTGATTATTCGATTTGGTCTCAGCATCGATGGACATTTCATGTGATTCGTGGATAGTTGTACGTTTTTTTGACTGTGAAATTGATTTCGATGCCAAAATACTTTGCTGTGGAACTGGAGACTCAACAATATCCTCTGTTCTGAGTATCGTTTCACGGCGAGCTTTTGCCGTTTTCTCAGCTTGAACGTTCGATTTAGTCGCATCATCAATATCCACTTCCATTTTGTGTGGTTCATGGATTGTTTTTCGCGTGTTTGACTTTTGCGACAACCCATTTGGTTGGACAGCAGGAAGTAATTCGATCACCTGACTCTTGTCAAACTGCATGTCCACCGATTGGTTCACAGTTTGTCGGCGATTGTTTGTTTCACTCTTTGCTTTGGCGATCAAGTTGTTCTGCTGCAGAAAATCTCTGTATTTTGAACCAAATTGGGCTGATTTTGTTTCCAATTCTTCGGTTTGCAGTGTTGGCTCAACGCCCGAGATATCCATGTTATCAGAACCACTGGTCTTCTCTCCTACGGTCATCGTTTCGATTGACTCCGATTTACGAGCAAAGTTAAACAAACTCGGTTTGAAGCATGACGCTCTAGCGCTTGAATTGAACGATGATACCGAGAACAGTGGTTTTGATGGTGCCGGTTTGGTTGGCGGTTGCATTACTAGAGAAAATTCTATATCTGTATCGTTACCCATCATTATATTCTCCTTTTGGTCTTCGCTGTACGATATGCGTAGAATCGACGGTCTTGCCGTACTAACTGGTTTCTTCTCTTCATTGGCCGGTGCCGATGGCAGTGCACTGGTAATATCCATTCCAACCGAATCATTGCGTGTCGTTTGCAGGGTGGCCGACATCGAATTAGAACGTATCGACTGGAGCGTAATCTGTTCATTGCTAAGCACATGCTTCTCAGTTGATACATCATACGTTTCACCCCATACAATGGCCGTGTTTTCATTCCCGAAAAACTCACTGAAACAAACAGTTTTGTCGAATTGGTATACTCGTTTTGGTTGTAATATTGATTTCACTATTCTCACTGTACTTACCGCACATTGTGCTTGCCCGAAAATGAAATACGACGCGATGCTCGGCGTGCAGTGTTCTCTCTTTGTGGACTTTTGGGGCTTAAACTACGTGACCTTCTTTTCTTTAAAATCTGTAAAATGACACACAATAACATTGATTAATGAACTGCATTTTGTAAATAAACAAGCTTGTATAAACAATGGACGTTTCCGTTCTGGGTTATGTTCTTCACTTTTTTGTACGCAAAATGTTCAGAAAAACAACAAGAAATTCAATTTAGTAAATGCCAAAAATCTGCTTTTGATATCTGTAGCTGCATATTTTGTCTATAGAAACAATCAGTTGTTTTGGCGCAAACATATTCGTTTGAACACTTATAACTCATTTAGCGAGCTATGCACCGCCAAAAATGTACTGGGGATTTTTTTGATGCATCACAGAAAATAACACGTTTGCATGCGATCAAAGCATACGATTTGAAGGGCAACAGTGACTTGTGCCAAAACCATTGTTCTACGCTAATGCTCACAAAAATGCGGTAAGCTGCTCTGAGCAGCTGGTTGACTTGTAATTTCCGCTTTCACGAATAAAATAATATCGGATGATCTATTTTGGTATCCAATTCAGGTGGTGTTCGGGATTTTTTTCGAAGAGCAAACAAATCATTTTTGAAATTGAAAAGGAGTTTTAATGAGTGGAAATTTCGTTTTTGGCTTAAAGGTGGTGGACTACATTTGATTTTTGCGGAACATTTCAGTAATTTTTGTTTCCAAACATATTTGTTCCCGGTGTTTTTCTACACTTTTTCCTCGATTCATCTCCATTGTATTATGTTTTTTTCAATTACCGTCCGAACAATCACTTCAGAACCCGTGTTTTATTGTCACTGAATCATTCCATAAAACATCAAATCTATTGAATTTAATCTATGAATCATTTGAGTCAACTGTAAATACTTACACTACAACGCCGCTTCTCTTGTGGCTGTTGCATCTTAGCTGTCTTACACCAAATCTCAAAAACAATGAAATATTTCTACGAAAAATTACGACCAAACACAAATCCAACTAAAATAAATTGACTTAAAACTTAAAATTCACTTTTTTCCCTGCTTAATACACAGAAGTCATGCTAAAAATTGGTGTTTACTCTGCAACGGGACAATATTCGGTTGTGATGCACTCGTTTACGTTCAGTTCAATGACAATTTACGTTCTAACCGAATGTCAAAATGAAACCCAAACATCGCATCAGTAAAAAGCTGTTTGAAAATTTAAATCGGTGCTGTCCCTATCGGGCGACGCCATGCGATTTGTGACAGATGCAGTGTTACCACACAAACAATACGACTAACGTACCAATGCTCTAACCGATGGCTTGAAAATGTACGAAGAATGAAAATTTAAAGAAAAAAACACAAAAAAATTTAGTTTCTTTATTAATTTATTCGATTGCATCAAAATTGCAAATGGGAAATGTACAGTACATTCTTTGAAAATGTAGAAAAACATTAGTCTAAGAATTAATGTGTAAACTCAATTTATTGTAACTTTCTGCTCCGATATATACATACTTTTTCACATTAAAATTTCCAAAAACATCTCGATCGATGTAGTAGCATTCCTACGCGCACGCAAGAGGGAGCAAATTTACAGAAAGATACACGTTCTTATTGCGAAACTTTGAGCCGTGTGTTGCATTTTGGATTCATTAGTAACGATGCGAATGTTTAAAAAAAACTAATTGCGAAATATATGCATATTTTAAAAAAATAATACGAATTTGTACAGATTTAAAATGAAAATCCGTTTGAAATGAACACATCGATAAAAAAAAACTATGTTCATTTCGTCGTCGACTTGTCAGCAGCGATAAAAAGTGTGTGTTGGCCTCCCGATGATACGTTGATTACTTCTCGGTCTTTCACTTGGACGCCGGTCAAAAGAGTCGGAACGAGTTGATCGTCATCGGAGCCGAGCCCGAGCTGTTGATTCGAACCCATGCCCCAACTGTACACTTTGCCATCGCTGGTAACAGCAAACGAGCAACTTTCACCGCATTCGAGTAGCACCACGTTTAATTTGGCCAGCCCATCGATTCGCGTCAATTTGTCAATGGATTCTTCGGTTGTGTTGCCCAAGCCCAAGCGTCCATAGTTAGTACGGCCAATGGCAAAGCATTTTTTGTCATTTGTCAAAACGAGTGTGTGATGCTGTCCACCTGTGGAAAAGTATCAAGCAATTTTGTCGGTGAGAAAAAATCGGATTTCTATATCTGCTTCCAAAGCCCAACACTTACCCGTGATCAATTCAACATTTTCAAACGGTGTTTTGTGCGGTGCGAACACAGTTTCCGTATTCTTCTTTACAATGCCAAGTTGATTGTAGTTGTTCAGACCAAAGCCGTACACCGTTCCGTTGGCACGGTTTTTGATAAACGTGCAGTATGTGGTCGTCCAAATGGCATCGATAAAATTGATATTTCGTGCAGTGACAAGACCCGGCTGCAACAGTTGGCCCTTGCCTCGTCGTGTTTCGCCCGATGATGCTCGTGAACTGACACGGCCTAGTTGTCCTTGCTCGCCACAGCCAACGGTAAACACTTTTCCAAGCGCAGACAACATCACCAAATGATCGGCACCAGATTTGATGTCGACAAATTCTTCGCCGGCCACCACTTCGACTGGCGTTTGTTGTTTTCCTTTCATATTCAAACCCATCGTTCCGTGTGAATCACGAAATGAGCCGCATGCAAAGACTCGACCATCGCTCAATAAAAATGCTGAATGTGAATCACCCGCCGTAATTCGGATGCAATCTTTTGGTAAATCGACTTTTTGTGCCGAATATTCGGATCCCTCTTCGCTTGTATCGCGACCAAGTGCGCCTTCGTCATTGCAACCGAATGACCACACTTCACCGTCCGCCGTTAAATACAAACTATGCATTCCACCGGCCGAAATATCGACCACTTTTGCTTTTAAACTGTCGACAACGAGGGCTGGACGCGTTTTTTCAATAATATCATCGTCAAATCCAAGCTGACCCACTTCATTTTGACCGCAACTTAACAAATTCCCAATTTTATTCGGTCGCTTTACGATTTCGTTGCGATGGCTTGGTTTGTTGGCTATACCTAGAAGAAAAAATATCCAATACGTCAAAATATTGAGTTCGTTAATTTTTCAAACATTAAGTTTTTTAGCGCATTTTTCACACTTACGTCCGTTCGCTTCATTTTTTCTGGCTTTGGATGACGGTTGTTCTTTTGCTGGTTTCTCCGCTTCCAATTCAGCTGCCTTACGCTTTTTTTGTGTAGCTTTCGGTGGACTCATCTTTACTGTTTCTGTACCAACAAAAAAAAACATGAATCTCATTAACACACTTTCGTTTGTCGCCTACTTTTTCTATGAATTCGGTATTTTTCTTTGGTTATGTTTGCTGTATCACCACAGCAGCGATTTTTGATTTTTTTTTCACTGAAAACCAATGGATGACATAGATTTTACATCACTCACCAAGATATCGGATTCGTCTAATGGCACTTTGCGAATTGGAATAGTTTAAATTTTTAATGTTTTTTATTCTAATGCGGTTAACTTGTAAATTCGTTGTGTGGCAAATGTGCCTTTTCACTAGCAAAGATATTTTCAAACTGTCATCTGTTTATAATTCTGTCAAATGTGAAGAAATCGAGCGCAATGTGACATGCTTGTGTTTTGTGTGTTTCAATCAAGTTAGCCGGTTTGTGTGCGCTATTGGCAACACTGGAGTAACATCGTACAACGGATGGCAACAATGAATATTCGACCCAATGGTGCTACTAACACCGTGCTAGAATGTTTCATCCAAATGAAATAAATCACGAAATTCAATATTAATACCCAATATGTTGTCTCCATATGTTTTAATGTGCTTCGTCTAATATTCTTTTGTTTCCATTTTAAATACGGAAAATCGTGTCTAGCGTCCGATTGTGTGTAAACACAATTGAATTGTCGGCCACAAATCATCTTTGCACAGAAGCTGTTAAAAGCAAATATCTCAATTAGGCTGGATTGAACTGTACACGCGGTGATTTGTTGACATTGTGTCATGCATTTCGTGCGGCGATTAGAATTTATGAGCTCAATATTTTGATAATAAAAGGAAGATCTTGAAAAAAAATGTTTTAAACTCTTATTCTGGGAATAAAAGAATGATTAATTTACTCGACGCTTGTAATACAATATTCTGTATTTCGCAGTCAATTTGATAAATTTGCTTCATTTATCCGTTGAATAAAGTTTACCGTTTAATGAGTTACTAAAGGAAAACAAACATTTTTGTTCTTTGAATCGCTATCGATAGCATGCAAATATGACATCAAGATTGGATAAAGCGATTTTTCGTGCTGTTGTTGTCAATTTATTATTTATTCATTTTGGTTACGATGCCGATGGTTATCAATTTTCTTTTGAAAAGGCTACATTATTCATGCTTTGTGATTCAGAGCATGGTTTTTCCATGGAAGATATGGAAGTCATTTATTGAATGAGATTTCTTAGGAAATCAGTTGTCAACTTAAAGTTGAATTGGTGAATATCACAAAATGACCGTAGGGACCTAATATCTCAGTAATAAATGCTATCTGGAATTCGGTATGAATACATGTATACTTTAGATCGTGTATTAAAAATATTTAGTTGGAAATCGTCCCGATTTTGAAAATATTTTTGGAATAATATCTTCAAGTACTGAGAAAAAACTGTATTTTTTAAATTTTATTTTAAATTAAGGCCAGATATTGAATATTATTGTTGTTGTGATCAAAAACGGCCACTCGAAAAAATCAGTGAAAATAATGTTTTCTGACTCAGTACAATGTATCAACAGCTTGATCCAATCCATCATTAAAGCCTAGATTAGAGCACTTAAAAACATTTACAGCATTTCTGAAGAATAACGTAACAGTAAAATAAAGAGAAATCAAATTTTCGTCATTTTTGATAGTCTAAAAAAATGTCCCATTTTAAAAATGAGTCAACTTTAGTATGTTCACATTTTTAAACTCAAGTTATTAATTTATGTGACATATCAATTGAAGAGGACATTCTTTGAACATTAAACACGAGCTCACGTTTGACAATATCTGAGGCAGTTTGGTTTTTTTTCCTAATAGGAATAGAGTAAGCCACTAGATGTTGTCATATGGCTACGCTAGGGTGATTGGAATTAAATTTGAAACGGTCAAGTTCATTTGGTAGAAAATGTAATGTCAATTTTTTTTGCGTAAATTTTGTATAAAGAACGAAATATTGATCTCTAGTCCTTAGTGTTCTCACCATTTATTCACGCTTAATACAAGCGGATTGAATGACAAATAAACCCCAAAAACTCTACTAATATTCAATCTAAACCTATTCTTGTGTCCGTTTGTTCATTGAATAGGAATCGAAATCGCGTTGAAATCTAGTTTAATATATGATTCACATACAACATTAGTGGCATTCATCAATCACAGGTATGAGAGATGTGAAGCAGTTAGCGCGGTGATAACAGCCGTCAAGTTCTTATTCTCTCTCCCTCTCTATCTTTCTCTCTCTTTCCTCGCACACGCCGCGCGAATAATATAAATGAGATATGCTGCGTGAACGAAAAGCTTACGCCACACAGCTGTTATACTACACACATGGTCGATGGGCGATTGGGGAAAAAGAGAGAAAGAGTGAGTCCGCGTTTAAGTGAATGAGTAACGAAAGCGGGCGGGCGAGCGTGCTCTCCGCACATTTCGAACGGAACACTCACTCACATACACGCCGCATAGTGTGTCGGCTTTTGAAAATTTGAATTTGATTCAGTTGGTTTTGGCGCGTTGTTCAGACTGAACGTACGTTTGTTCTGTTTGTTGTGTCTCTTTTCTTCAGTGGATGCGATCACTTTTGCCATTAATTTTTAATCAGTCCCAAGAAACAGAAAAAATAATAATACTTAGACAATTTTTGAAGTTGGTTAAAACATCGCAAACATAATTTTTTTTCGTAAAAAATAAAACGTGGAACGAGTTCTATTCTTCAAGAATTGAGAAACAAAAAAAAATTGCCATATATTTTATTTTGCCAATAACTGGAAACCATAAAAGTTAATTTATCAAATAAAATTCCCGAATGAGTGTTCAAATAAATCGGAAGGAGATTGAGATTTTACAAGCAATGCCTAATGCTTGGCCACACGAAAAAATCAATTCCCAGAGAATTTTTGCGATGACGATTACAATTCAGTCACTTTGTGAATTTATCGGCTCTTAATTGCTGCCTACAGTTTTCCTGATTTCGTTTTTTTTGTTCGATATCGTTTCATTGATGCATGATAAAATCTGCATTTTGCCATAGAACTTATTTTTCATTCGCTCTTTGTCTGAGAGACACCAATAAACTTGTGGACACAGAAAGGAGACATAATTGAACGCGCACAAAATAAACACACAGTCTGGACACCAACGAATTCATCACGGAATTTCAAGTCAGGTGCAATCAGAACAACAGCAACGAATATAACCAGAAAAAGAAAACAAAATGTGCCAAACAATGGAGAACAAAACTATTAACGATAATCGATAATGTGCCCAATTATAGTGGAGTGTTCGCAAAGAGAGTAGATTTTATTTTGTCGTCGGTTTGAGTGACTATGAAAAGTGGAGTAGAATCAAATCTAAAAGTGAGAGAAAAAAGTGGAATCAATTTTCAAAACAGTGACATTTTATCGTTATCATCAAACAATTTACGCATTGACAACAGCTTTAATTGGGTTTGAAGGTAATTTTTATGTGAAATATCGCAGTGAATACGATTTAGCCAAGCTTGTTTTTTTTTGGCTGTAAGGAGTAACATTTTGCTTAGATTCGCACTGTTTCTTTGATCACTCGTTTCGTGTCACATTGAGTCGATGGTTACCATACGTTCGTTGCTACGTCCAATAAAACAGCAATTTAAGCGTGTGAGTTATGGGATGTGTAATTGTGAAATAGAACTTCATGTATGCCAATAGATTTGGCATCGGGTCATTCACTTATGTACTTCTTTTTTTTTTGTCTACATCTTCGTTTGCAAGCCTGTTCGTTTCAATTTTCTCTCTTATTAGTTTCCATCTATTTCAACTAAATTTTACCGAAAACGTGCGAATTATTCTTGCATACACCGTCCAATTGCTTCTGAATGGATGCGTGAGCCGCAGCAAGAGAAAAAAAAAATCAATGAGATCGTTTGTTTTGTTTGGGTTGTTTTGCGTGTGGATGCAATGGCCTGTGACCACCAGCTAAGTTTGCGATAAGAAAATGAATAAATTTACAAATCTTTTTTTCGTAAACGGTGTGCCGATGGCAAAAAAGGGCAAACCAATATTTTGTTAATGTGCGCGAGAATTTGTGTGTGTGTGTTTTTGTATTTGCAAAAAAGAAAAATTCGCAAAATTCAACGCCTATGTGTATTTCGACGATGGACCGCGCTGTTTTGTATCATATTTCAGCACGTCTCTATCCAAAATGTGTGTATTATAAATATCGTGGAGTGTGCGCGCGCTCGCTCGCGTCTCCGATCCCCCGACCATATTTTTGGTAGAATCGTTCATTCAAAAACTGTTTCGAACTTGCCATTTATGCCGGTTGCCATTTCTTATTCGTGTCGTCGGTGTGTTTGTGTGCGTTTCTTGAGCGCCCGTGAATTTGGTTGTCGCAGTTTGTTTCACTCTTCGTATTTATCTATATTGTTTTATCTGTCGCTCGATAAAATGGGATTGAGATTGTAGTCGTTTGCCGCGTGTATTTGTATTATTCGTGGAAAGCAATTTAAATTTTGCCGGTAGACAATTTATGCGTATGCCTTAAAAGTTTACGATTAGAAATAAAAGCAAGACACAACTCAGAATTGCGAAAAAGTGAAAGAGAGAGAGAACAAATAGAATTATTAGCAAACTTTTGGCGCTCACACTGAATCGTGATCACATGCGAATGATACTGTCGTCAACATCAGCACCGAGTGATGTCTCTCTAATTTGAATACGAAAAAAAAAATAAACACACTTCTCCCGCGATTTTCGTTCATCGGCTCACTTGTCACTCGGTCTTATCGGAATTTTATTCACAAAATTGTTCAATATATCGACTGATCGGTCGTTTATCGTCGCACTCATTCGTCGATGTGCGAGCAACAGCTTCGCGGCACAGTCAATTAAATTCCAATTGACAGTTGAATACACACACAACGACACAGAACAACAAAATATCGACGAGACGCATTCATGCCCGATGAACAAAAAGCATTTGGAACACTGTTTTTTTTTTGCTGCCGTCGTTTTTCTCTTGATTTTGGATTGAATTATCGCTTTGAAAGAATGAATAAAACAATGTTCCACATAGACGCACCTCACTGAATGTCGAGTCGGTTCCGAAATGTCTTTAACCGCGTCTAACTTTTCGATTGGAATCCACATTTAATCAATTCACACACGTTCGTTCGTTTGATCGAATGAATTTCATACATGGCGTTTGATTACGTTTGCATTTTTCGTCAATGACCATTTCAATCGTTCGCAATGAAAAATTCATTCTTCAATAACGAACGAAAAACTTTCGACAGTGTTTTTGTCTGTATTTTAATCCTCGAATTCTCGTTTGCGATTAAAACATGTATGAATTTGGATCAATAATCTTGTTATTTTTTACCTTCGCTAATAAATCTAGGATCGGAAGATTTTGATTGAAACCGAAAGTTTTTGCGTAATCGAATAGCTATAGACAGTTCAGCTCAAACAGTTTTGAACGGGAGTGATGATTTTTCAGTCGCTCTATGTTTGCTCACGCTGCTGGACGACGATGACGGCTGTGAGTAAATAGAAACAAGTCGACTGCTTGGCACCAACAGTTAACAAAATAAACTAACCGATAACCTTGCGCATATTTAAACTGTTTTTATTTTTACGCACATTACGCTCTTTTTTCGACGTGTGTACATTTTTCGATTTTAGTTTTGACTGCAGTTCGGTCGACTCTTGAATTTTGAACACATTCACATTTCCCACATTATTCAAATTTCCATATTTCCAATCATTTTCCCCCGTTCATGTGTTCCACACTTCATTTGAATATGAAATTGAGAGAAAAAAAATAGAACAACAACAGAAGCACTGACAAACTATGTCAAATTATGCAGAAATATCTCACATATTAAATGAATTTCAATTGAATTTGAAGCGGCCCATATCGAGTCAATACCAAGAAATCGATGACCAGATTAAAATAGACTGGGTGTGTGTGTGGTGGTTTTTTTTCTCGTTTCGTTTCATTCCTATAATAAATTTGATATTTTCTGTTAAGGAAAAATTGAATAATGAGCGCAAGCACTCACTCACTCACTCACTCACATACATAAGTTGTGCAATTTGCTGATTCGACCCGTTGTCGATACGATACGTATATTTCACACGTTTCACTTCTCTCATTACATATTCGCTGAAAGCATGAATTTTGTGCGATTCTTTTGTCGTTGAGTTGTGGCTACTCTTCGTTGCTTTGTTGTTTGTTTGTTGCGGTGTGTTTTGTGTATGTGACATTAATTGACTTGCTTCGGTTCATTTATACGCTCGTTTTCACTGTGCGTTCCATCACGCGGAATCGAATGTGTTGTGATCGCAAGTGCTTTTTTTCTCTCATTCTCTCTCTCTCTCTCTCTCTCTCTCTCTCTCTCTTTCGCTTCCACCAAGATTGACAGTGATCTTGAAATTGAACTTGAACGTGATGGTGATCTGTTTAATGACCGCAGCCGTGAGTTTTTTTTCCTGGATATCTCAACAAAATTGCCAACAACTGATATCGAAACCAAAAATTGGCGGTTTTTGTTTGTTGTTTATCTTGTTGCTATTTTCAAATCACTTTTACCATATGGTTAGTAATTGGCTGTCAATTGGGCTATTGAATTGTATCTCTTTCACTTTGTTTACTACCTCAACACACACACACACACACATATCACAGCCGATCATGGACCAAAATACATTTGGCAAAATTAGCGGCACTACAAATACTACGATCCCATGCGATTAGATCACGTCATTTAAAATTGCCTGAGAAAGGCAATCGAAGGGAAATTAGCCTTTTTCGCCGACGATAACCATACAAAATCTCAAGTGCTCAAGCGCTTAAATATTTGTTTCAAAACTTACATTGTACTCTATCGTTCACGTAAACACATAGCATTCAATTTACTACACTGGTTGTTACAAATACAGTATGTCATGTTTCAGCGTTCGGTAAGCCAAACAAGCTCAGCTATAGAACGGTTGAATTGAAACAAAACGCCAACTTATTGATTTAGCTCAAACGCCATGCGATAAGATAGTGCAATATATGTATATATTTCAATTTTCTATGTAATCGGTTTTTGTTGCTTAGCCATAAAATAAACCCAGTGGATTATCTCATCTGGTCCTTAGTTTGTTCAATTATTGTTTCTCTTTTTCGTTCATTTATAGGAGTGTTCATTCATTGTAGTCGTCGTCGTCGTTGTCGTCTAACGCTTTTGCAATTACACAATGACGATTTTGTGTGCGTAAAAGCGATCGCATTTGGTTTGGGAGCAACGTGCGTTTTGGCACGAACGATGAACTGAAGTTGCAACGTTTGAAATTGATTTGTTCAATCGTTTGACAGATTGATATATGAACCGCATTTTTGTGATCATCAATCAGAAGTTCAACGAGCAAGGTCATATCTCTCCATTCTTTCCATTTATATATTTTATTTCATTTTTCGATCGTTCGTCCGTTCTCGTCGCGCACTGAACATATTATGCTCTCGTGTTTATTGTATATATTCTAGTGAGCAATCGGAAGAGAGAAGCCACTTGGGAAAAGGCAACGAACAACAGCAGGAAAAAAAATTGTCTAGAGATAACGGTAAATTCAGAGCCTTGCGTGCTCAGAATGAGCGCAATTTTTCCTGATGCTTTGGTCCGTGTCAGTATTTATATACAGCGAAAAGAGTGAGATGCTCTCTGTAGTGGGCCGAATTGGAATAAACAGCGCTTAGAATTGACACACTCAATGAAATGCCGGAATCACGTGCTATTTCTCCAGCCCAACAACGCTTTCTCCCGAGAAGAGAGAGAGCGAGTGTGATTGCAATTCAATGAAAATTGTTCCGTCATTTGTTGATTTTTTTTTGTGTGCTATGAACACCTTTTCATCATCCTTACGTAGATTGCAGCTTGTCACACACATCATCGTTTCAGATAACAAACATTGATATAATTTGCTTGATTTTTGTTGTCATAACCCGTTATCGCTGACGATTGGTTTGGGTTGTAGGACGTGCAAAATCATTGTAATTATGCTTTTTTTACTCGTCGTTAACAGGTTATTGGGCCTTGTCTCGCTTGTATCGCCGCTTTGTATTTTTCCCCCTTTATCAACTATTATACTTTCGCTATCTATCTATATTTTATAGAGAAGAGTGACAAAAAAGAAGTAGACAAAAAACCGTTTATGGTGTCTTTCCGTGTATTTTTATTGAAATCACATTGAAACACAGCGATAATAAGTGGCCAAGTTTATTTAGAGTTGCATTACATCAGGACGATTGAGCGAACGGCGATGGCGACGATGACTACTACGATGACACCCAATCGGTCACAATAAACACGATATAGTAGCAATGAGACTCAAGTGGATTGGGTTCTTGTGAAAAGCTTTTGAAATGCGACCAATTTTCCCTTGCTTTAAGTGCCTAATCAATCGTTATATGTAATCGAATTTCGATTGTGTCATGGGCTTATCACCGATGGATCTAATAAATACGCAATAAAAAAAAACTGTTGATACGATATCAAATGAGTATAGTCAATGGACTTGTTGCTCAATGAAAACAATAACAAACTGCACAAGCATCCGTCCAACGCAAATGAATCATTTGTTCGTAAGAAAATCACAAAAAAAATGATTTCCGCACTTAAATCTGTCCAATCATTTCCCTAATAAGCTCTCAATCATACCATATCTTGTTTGAAAAAGAAGGCACATGAAAGAGACAAACAGCCGCATCAGTTTTTACGATTTCTGTGTTATATTTGCTTTGTTCAGTGCGAATCCCGCTTAAATACAGCGTACACAATTGAAGCGTGCGTCGTGACTAGGCACGGCTTTTTATCATGTCGCTGGTGACACAGCGTCATCATCATCATAATTTATATCTATGGCTCATTTGGGAATTAGAAAATAAATTAAAACGATGACACCACCTCTTGTTTCAATACGGACAATGTATACTGTCCAAAGCCCAATTACACAAACGAATGGAAAGTGATTTATGGTCACTTTGACCATGAAAACTGTATACAACAGTTAAATTAAAAACAAAGAATAATAATGCACGTTGTGCACCCACATTACGTTCGAAAAGAAATGATGACAACGAACGCACAGTGTGTGTGTGTGTGTGTGTGTGTGTGTGTGTGTGTGTGTGTGTGTGCGGAAATTTCGTCTTTTTTTCTTTCCTCCTTCAATAAGATGTATTCATGTGAACGGGCGAGGCAAAAAGGCTGCTGAAATCAGCACAAAGCACAAAACGACGGGATAGAAACACAAATGAACAAAGAACAACCGCTGATCGAGTGCGTATGCTCTGCTCGTTCAAAATAAAATTTTGTTTATTTATAAAATTAGTGAGTGACACAGTGAAAGAGAGTCAGTCGCTCGGTCGTTCGGTATATATATTTTATTATTGATTTCCTTATAGAACAACGACTGATGCTACCGCTGTGTGTGCGAATATATTCGCGACACGCAAATTATGTCGTTTGGTTATGTGGTATTTGCATGCCGTTTATAATTCGTGATATATATTCGTTGCGACTTCATGTGGATTTCTGTCGACTCAACGAACTTTTCAATTACGATGACGATGACATGATGTATGTGTGTGAGTGAGTGTGTGACAAGCTTTTAGTTTTTTCGTAACCAAAATTAATTACGATGAATCGGCAAAAATCCATCCTTTTTCGTCTACGATTGCGTATTAAAGTAATAATTGTCGGCAGATTTGTTGTTCGATGATGATGATATTCAAAAGCACACTTATGGCTTACAAAAGCATGTCGCTCGAGTGGTTAAAAAACATTGCTTCTATTTACAACTCAAATTAAGCTGAACCAAGAGTCCGAACAGGCAACATTTCTAAACGATGTTCGTGTTTTTTTTTGCCAGCTGGCGCTTGGATCAAATGTACGCATGTTCATTTAAATCTCTTATTCTAATAAAGTACGTTTATTTTGGATATTCAAGCATGAGAGCATGCGTTATCTGCGTTAAATTGCTATTAAAAAGGTAAATAACAACGATAAGTCGAGGTCAATGAAGATCGAATGAATTTTATTTGGATATTATTTATACAATGTTGTTGAAGCATCGTGTCACACATAGATAGAAACGAATTTCTCGATCGAACATCTGGCTTTATTTCATTTTTATATGAAACGATACTTTAATCGGTGCGACGCGCACAGCACGATAAATGACCGAAGCAAGCGGGCGATGTGTCAATGCAATGTACGCCCGCAAACGCCAATTCTGTGCTGTTAATTAATCGTATTGGCTTTTATGTTGTCGTTAAAATTTCTGTAATATAATATTCAATGAATAATACACACAGCAGTTGAATGTGTCATCGATGAACAGTGGTGAACGTCACCCAAATCACTAATGCTCAGTTGAAAATGCTATCAATTCAAATGAATTTTACATGTTGAATGTCGTAAATGCGCGGATTTTTCATCATCGACTATTCGGTATATTGTCTATTGCCCAACGTTTTGTGGTCATTATCGATTGCTCAGCATAATTATAAGAGATCTAAATTCCGCGAAACATTTAATGCCGATATTTGTCGTCTTAATCTTTGCGATTAGATGTTTTAGCATCTATTTCGCAGTATTCTTTGACGCATTCAAGCCATTCGACCCATTATCTATATCACTTTGAGTCAAATTCTTTATTTCTCACTTTCATTTCGATTATCAGGCATTTCTAATTTCGAGCACAGGTCAACGGAAGATTTTTCTTATGAACAAAAACACCCAATATCAACATGAGCCAAATGGCTCATGCGACCGCTGAAATTTAATGGTTGTTTGATGAGAATATGAAATGTATTGATGGATGAAAGAAGCACAATTTGTCGATTGATCGACTTCAAAGTGTATTTACCTCATCATCAATCATTTGTTAAATCGGACGGCGTGAAACGATCACATTTTGAATTCATATAATGTTGACGTGATCCATTTAGAGAAAAAATATCACGGGGAAAATAAGTTTGATATCCTTGAACTCACTTTCGTGCGCAACAGTTCACAGAAACTGAGACGTTCATTGACCTGCCCACCACTTTCGATCTTAACTTCGGGATATAAGTACAAAATTACAAATTTGGCACGTCTTCATTCGCTGCACAGTGTGAGCCGGACTGAAGCTGTCATCGAAAATGAAATTCATAAATTTGATATTAAACATAAATTTGGGTTTCTTCTTACTCTCACGCAACCATCCAAATAGTTTCGAAGAGTTGTCGATTCTCTCATTTCACTGCATTGAAAGTCGAGACTCTTGAATAAATGTGTTTGTTGTCGTTGGATTTTTGAAAGATATCAGATCCGTAATGCATCGAATGCATTCTCTCCTTTTTATCCAAATCATTGTGATCATGGCCAATGATTCATTTGGATAAAAAAAAACTATAAAAGAAGAAGACAAACATGCAAAAGTGACGATGAGATAGAATTTCACATGTTCAATCAACATGATTTACCCTCTTAAAATCGTACCAATCTTCCTACATAGTTTCATTTCGCAGTGTTTTATTGCTTTCGTTTAAATTTTCGACTCCTCCGAAAAATTCAACGGATATTGTTTCAAATCCAGATGTGTTGTTATCCAAGAGAATGAAAAATAGCATTTTTTTTCATTCTCGGTTCTCCATTTCGGATTAAATTCCATGCCACTCAAAATCATTGAGAAATTACAATATTTTGGTTATTTATTAAAATTGACGTTAATGGCCTATGCTCGTTATTGGCTTTTTTCTTGTTTTAATGCGCGGACCATGGATTTGAACCACTAATAAGACTGATATTATGCACGTGTCAGTTATTTTTTACCTTCATCAGTGTCATAAGTCATAATCGTTCTAATGTGAAATCAATTCAGTGGAAAAGAACGTGCTTTTGATCTTTGTGGCTATGTGTGTGTGAAAATGGCTATTTTTAACCATTCACAAACTATTTTTTTGTTTCTTATTCGAAGTTTCTTTACCCTTTTGATTCAATATGATTGGAAATCGGGTAATTGGCATTTTTATGAGTCTTGAAATGCAATTACAATATCGGATATATAAATCGAACACCATACTTTTTTATTTTGATGATAATTACGAGTGAAAAAAATTTAATCTCATTTTTTGCCTCTCTTCAAAATGAATTTAATCGGATTTTTCTTCAATCGCGTAAAGTTACACTGATAATTCGACCTCAATAAACACACCATCACGCCATAAATCGACGAGAAATCATAATTTTTTGTAATTTAATTAAAATTGATTGCAATCCATTTTGCCTCATCGATAAAATTGCACTCACAATTGTGAGCCGTTAACGGCTAGCGAGAGTTGAAATTGGCCGGCGCGCAACGAGATTAAGTCATTATCAAGTCGATGGTTATTAATTCAGTTTCAATCGCTTTATTATTCGGTGCAGCATTGCAAACTGTGAACAGACAACCATTCATTCTAGACGTGAGCTTATTAGATGAAACGTGGAGGTGAGACTGCCAATGTACCAATGTACCACTGCTTTCATGTCATGCACAGAAAAACAAATAATTTCGCCTTGGAGCGTCACTTCTTTTGCCAAATTCGTCAAACCACAATTCATTTTTCGAAATTGTCTCTTCTTTTGTATTTTGCTTCTTCTGTATTATCTAGTTATAGTAATGATGTTTCCATTCATGAAACGCAAAATAAACTGTAAAAGAGTCTTTTAAAAAGACTCAATGAATCAAACTGACGGAACAAGAGAAAGGGAATGTGATATTTCATTGAGATAGTAACAAAATTCCAGCCGATGCGATCGCGATCCATTAGTTGATTAGTTCAATTTACCGACTTTAAATGGATTTTCCACTCGAAAATGTGTTGCAACAGCCTACAAATAGCTCGGCAATCATCATTCATCTAGCTTATCCACTATTCGGTTCATGCGCAACACAGCGAAATAATTAAGCGAAATGAAGAGAGTGCGTTGAACATGTGAAATTCTTGTAGCGTATGCATTTTGATGTCGTTAATTGAACTTCGTGAAGTAAGTAATTCTCGTGTGAGTGTAGTCTGTAAACGGCAAACATCATCAAAAGCATATATCAATTAAATTGCTTCCGCATAGCGATTTCAAGTAACTTGTCGGATCCTACTCGTGCACGATCGCGCTACCTGCGTACATTGGACTCGATATTTTAGCACCAAAAAAGCAACGGCATAAAATGTGAACGACAACCGCAACAACAACAAAACCAGACGAACGATGCCATCATTGCAACAAGTCACAAAATGCAACGTTACTCGCTATCTCTCTATGTCGGCGTTTGCAACACTTGCAGTCGAACGCGTGCAATTATCGCCAAGACAATTCTAATCAAATGGAAACGACATTGGCCTCGATTGTACTCCGTGCGCCAATCGCGCTCTCTCTCTTTCTCTCTCTCTATGTCCGTGTATGCACGCGCCCACATTATACAGCAAAGAGAGTTACAAATCGATCGCTCAAGTGGTGTCAATAAAACCGAACGTCAAACGAATAAAGAACAAAACTGGACCTGTTATTAAATTATAATTTCTTTTTCTGGAATGCTGTTTAATTTTCTCGCAGTTGGTTTTTTTCGGCATTATGTACATACGTATATGCCTGGTACCCTCGGCCCACGAACAATCGAAACAATGAGCCGACGTTTTTGTTGACAAATTTTTCAATTTACATTAAAGCGATTACGGTTCGCGCCCGCGCCCACATTCACTATGTAACCGTTCGGTTGGTGTTGTTGTTTTTTCTCTCCGTGTGGATTAATAGATTTTTCGCTATGAATCACTTCAGCCGTATCGTTCTTAATTGCAACAGGCACTTCATAAATTTTGACATTTTCCAGCCGTTTCCGAAAATTGCAACTAAACGAATAACACTTTTTATTTAATTAGTGCTTGATTTATGGAACCAGCTGCTGATTTTTTCCAGCTACCAATATTTTGTTAAAGCGCAAAACTTTACGAAACGAAGAGAAAAAGACACATTCGAAAACACTTCGATAAATTTTAATATTTATTTCGTCATTGCGAAATTGCCAATGGACGAATGTAAAATACAACAGAGAGCGAAGCAACAACAAAAAAAAGCGATCCTAAAATAGCCAAACGACCGCACTATCGCTTTTTAAAACGTAACATGACAAAATGTTGAAATGAAGAATGTTACTGCACTAATCCACAGAGAGAGAGAGAGAGAGAGAGAGAGAGAGAGAGAGAGAGAGAGAGA